>NC_077228.1:463384750-463692250 GCF_027887165.1 Monodelphis domestica | reverse complement strand
TATTCAAGTCATTCACCGTTTCTGAGTTTATCTTGGTATAGGGTGTGAGATGTTGATCCAAACCTAATCTCTCCCATACTGTCTTCCAATTTTCCTAGAAGTTTTTGTCAAATAGTGGATTTTGGTCCCAAAATCTGGGATCTTTGGTCTTGTCATAGACTGTCTTTCTAAGGTCAGTTACCCCAAGTCTATTCCACTGATACTCCTTTCTGTCTCTTAGCCAGTACCAAATTGTTCTGATGACCACAAACAACCATTTTTTAACATTTAGAGCTGTTAGACATTAGAAATGGCTATTTTAGGAGATTCAATATCACTGGAGGTTCTTCAGTGAAGAACTGACCAATAGTCAGTTGTTAATAAAAGAGGATTGTTTTCTAGGTATGAGTTAAACTAGAAGAACTTTTAGGTCTTTTTCAACTCTAAGTTTCTATGGTTCTGTGATGAAACTCTTCAAATGTAGCCAGTATGATTCTCTAGGACCAAAAAAACACCACATAGCTAGGTTTGTATTCCTAATCTCCTAGCTCTGAAGGACCTGCAGGAGCTCATTATTTGCTTAACTAGTCTCAAAAACACTTACAGGCTGTGTCACCCTGGGCAAGTCACTTAACATTGTTTGTCTCACTTCCTCCTTTATAAATTAATTAGAGAAGGAAATGAAAAAAAAAACCCCAATCACTTTGCCACAGACACACCAAATGGAGTCATAGAGTTGGCCAGAACATAAAAATGACAAAGACTTCAAAAAATATAGGGTCATTGTTTAACCTCAATGAGGCATTTAGGGAAGTACTGTAATAGAGGAAATAGGACATTAAGAGCAAGAATAAATCTCAGTGTTCCAAACAGCAACCATTCTTCCATCTTTGTTAGGATGTATACTTCCTATTCCAATTAGCCTACCATCACCTTAACTAAATGCAGGCTTATTGTCAGAGTAGTCAATTTTTGAATTGAAAGTTGGGGAAAAAATCAGTTCTGTTTGAAAACACAAGGTTTCCTTTTATAGCAAAGCTCAAATTGAGTGTTTTCTTGTTTTCCAATTGTGTTTATCTCTAGTGCTCTAAGAAGTGATTGCACTTGGCTATATAGATTTACCATATAAATCAACAAAAAACAGAAAAAAAGCCTTGTGCAGATCTTGATTGTAGGATGGATATTCAACAAGAGAGAGTATTTTAAAAGAAGATGAAGAGCTTTAACACTATACTTCTCCCCCACCCCCAGTCTTTATAACCTTATAAATTGAATAAAGTCTCATGTATAGAGGGTGATGAACTATTTAAATAATATGTATAATTTAGAGTTTTTATTTGGGCTTTTATTTTATTTTTAAGTTAAGAAGAATAAATCAGATAATATCAGCTTGACTCCTCTTACATTAATCCCTTTTGTTGAGGTTGAAAAATATAATTATTTTCATATAATGATTCTATTTTAAAATAAAGAACAATTTCATAATGTCAGGTAACCAAAGGGCAGGCACAGTATCTGATTAACAGTTAAAAATGTCAGTTGAATTTGGAAGATTTCAAATAATTGGAACCTTGAAAGATATCCAAAAAAATGATATTCCTACAATTAATTAAAAAGTTGTGAATATGATAATTTGAACTTTCATAGTGCTTTAATGTTTGCAAAACATTTTATTTATGGGAACCTTATTACAACCTTGTGAGATATGTGTTTACAGGTAATATTGACCTCATTTTACAGTTAAGTAAACTGAGGCTCTTGAAAGTTATTTGACTTACTTGCTCTTGATCACATAGATAATAATGATCAGGATAGTATTTGTCCATAAATATTTCTGATTTAAAATTTAAAATGTTTTCTATACCAACCTCCCTCTAGGCATACTACAGACTAGTGCACTATAGTCATAGAATAGATATTATAATAATGTAATTATTATTAGTCATTTTATGCTTCACAGTGACTACAAAATATAATTTTCCTTTCACATTATTTATAAGCCTATTAAACAATCTAAGAGTAATCAAATAGATTAAGAAGAAATAAGCACATTTACTCTTTCAATATTATTGGATTTTCAATAAACCATATAAAATAATATGCATCATTTATATGGCTTTTTAAAAGTCTTCAAAGTATTATGTATAAATTATCTTTTTTGATCTCTAATTAAGTCCATATATAATATCCTAAGGAGTCAATTTCACTGGATTTTAGAAGGTTTGAGAGCAGCTTATTTTTCCTGGATGAGTAAAGAAAGAAAAAGAAAGTCTTTAGAAGGAATAAGTGGAGCATGGATCAATAGGTCATCTATTAAAATGGGGACTCATTATAGTATTAGGTATAAGATGAAGGTAAAAAACAGTCAAATCTTCACCTTTTAAGGAAGACATTTGACTTTAAAATAACAACATAGAATTCATTTTCACATACCCTATTGGAATCCCAAACAATTTAAATTGTTCTCAATTGAACAAAAATTTATTAAGCCCCTGCTCTGTGAAACACACCAAGCATTTGAGAATAAAAGCTTAAAAATAAAAAAAGTGTGTGTGGGGTGAAATAAAATATTTCAAAAAAAGAAAAAAATGGAAAAGAAAAAAGTCCCTTCTCTAAAAGAGGGCCATAAGTGAGTGGAGATACAAAATGTTAACGTTTACCTTATCAAAACATGAATCAGAGAAGGAAAGTGTAATAACAACTAGAGTCATCAGGAAAGCCTTCATAAAAAGTCTAATCTTGCCTAAATTCAAAGAAAGATGAGATATGATCATCAAAAGGCAGAGGCAAGGAGGAGAATCAGCAGCTGGAATGTCAAATTCAGTGAGAAAAAAAGTGGGACACTGAGTGGTGGTAGAAACAAATGAATTGGAAGCAAATTATTATAAATCTAGATGATGGAACTAGTTTGCAAAGATCTTTAAATGACAAAAAAGAACATCAAAATATTGATTCTGTGTAGAAACATTGTTTTTTTTTTAAAGAAAATATGCATAGCATAGCCCTGCAATTTACCCAACCTATATTTGGATTACTAGATCAGGCCTATTGAAAGGTGTTGGAACTTTTTGGATTCTAGGGGCAACCTTGAAGGGTTGAAAATGGTTTCTTTAGAACTAGATAGAGATTCTCCTCTCTCATCTCACTATTATGCTTCCCACATTGTCTATCAGTTACTATTAATTAGATTCTAAAATAAGGGCTCTTTTTGATTAATTAAAAAAATTTTCCATATTATAGCTCAATACAATTAAAAAAACAACAACAGCATTTTCTGACATTTTGTATTCCATATTCTCTCTACTTCCCCCAAAATAGATATTCTTTAAAAATACAACTTGGCTATCAAACCCATTGATTTTTGTGAAACAGGGGTATCTCAGACTTTTCCTTTTCTCCTCCATTAGCCTTTTTGTTTGCTTGTTTGTTTTTAGTCTGTCCAAGGGCAATAACCAAAATTCAGGAAAGAGACATCAGAAAGTTAATTATTTGATTTAAACTCATTCCCCAGAGCTAAAGTGTTTTTGCATTCCCTATTATTTTCATGGTTCTAATATCTCCTTGTGGTCAAACTGAGGTTTACTGAGCCTCCTGATGGCTTAGTGTATCTTGTGCCACTCTTGATTCCATGGCCTTCAGGCATATTTTGCTCATTTTTTTTCTTCTCAAGATCCTAGCAAAATATTAAATTTGACAGTACACATGAAACTATCTCATTTGTTTTTCATTGTTTTAGTGAATATTGAAATCCAGCTGAGGCATTACTTGTTTCAGTAAAATGTTTTTACCATGTGACTTTGTACTAATTAATTTGAAACATTTTTCAATCCCAAATAAAAATGTATTGAAAATACTTCAGTTGTAAATGCCATTTTAGAAAATGAAAAGTTGTCTTATAAAGATCTGATAACTATTTATTGCCAAATTTGAAAAAGGATTAGCTGTTAATTGGTCAAGTTAAACAAGAGTCTTCTATTCTTAATTCAATGCATGAAAGTATAGGTTTACAAATCCTAGGAGACAAGACTAAATTAGCTTTAATTGTCCTTTTTATATGACCATTTAGGCAGCTAACTTTCCTAAGGTGTCTGTTTTTATAGCTAGAATATGCAACTTGTTATCTCCTAATCGCTTTAATTTCCTCCTCTTTTCTCAGGAGAGGGTTCCATATCATTGAATATGCTACACCTAGGTGATCACATTCAAATGAATTTTACTTTGGAATAGGAAGATAAATATAAGAGAGATTCTGTAGGGATATTTAATATCAAAGATACACTGTTGGATGTGTCTAATTAAAGTTTTAGCAAATAAATGCATTTATTTATCCCCCTTAGTGAATTCCTATACCATTTTAAAATCTCTGAATTCTCTGAAAAAAATCCTTTTTGAGAGGCAGAGCTGCCTATAGGCAGAAGGCTTCAGGAAATCATTTATATATATTTGTGATGTTTATCTTTCTCTAGCTTTTATTAAGGTTACATTGGCAAGTGAGTCTATTCCTAAAGGGCTTTTGTTCTCTGTGTTCTTTATCTGAAATAAAAACTTATGGTGCCCTTATAATCCATTCTTCAGCAAATGCAATTAAATTTCACAGGTGCTAGCTCTATAAAGATGAAGCTCTTAACCAGATACATTTGAAATAATACCAATCTTGTTTTCCTTAATATATCTTTGATAAGAGAGAATGAGAGTAATAAATACAATCTTCAACATAAGTGATTTTTTTCTTTGATTAGAATATTTTCCAGAATTTTTTCCAGTGCTTTGATGTTTAATGTTCACTAAATAAAATGTATTTGCTCACCACAAATGTATAATCATCACAAAAGAAATGCATTTTCATTAGACAATAGACTGAGTTCCTGTGGTCAATTTATTTATCATTTGACAGAATTTGATATAAATGGATTAATCTCTTACTTTTGCTGGAGGTGTCCTTTCCTTTGAAGGAAGGTCCTGTTTGGCAGGGTGGCCCCTAAGGCAAAGTCCCTGAGGCCCAAGTCATATTGAAGAATCAGGTTACTTTCAAAAGGAAATTTGCTGTCTTTTTGTGAAGAACTTATCCATTTCCTAATGTATAGTTATAACAACAATTTGTCACATTCCTCTAATGGGAATTCATTATTTAGTGTCCTCTTAGAAATAAAAATCAAGAGTATTTTATTGAAAAGGATATTTCTGTTAGCAAGGATTAAATTGAGTCAACTTTAAGACATTGAGGAAAAAAACAACTTGATTCTGTCCAGTATCAAATTTAGATATAGAAACTCTATTTGTAATTTCATTGCATAAAAACTCCAATTATTTTTTTTCCAATTCAATCAACCTCTTCTCTCCATCTTGTGATCTAAAGAATGGTGGTGTCAAATTCGAATAGAAAGGATTTGTAGGGATGTAAGCTAGACAATAATGCAAATGGATAGTGCTGAGTCTGGAATCAGGAAGCCTCATTTTCTTGAGTTCAAATTTGTCTTTGTTTCCTCATCTGTAAAATAATCTAGATAAGCAAATGTCTATTTTAGAGGCCAAGAAGAGGTACACATTAATATTAGCTTTTTACAACTTAAATCCTTTTTATGCAAGATTCAAAAGATATCACCAGTGATGTCATTTTGGACATCTTAGAGAAGCAAGGACAATAACCAGCCATCTAAGCAGTTAAGTCTCCTTCTAAGACTTTCTTCTGTAGATTTCTATGTGACCTTGAACAAGTCCCTTAAATCTGTTTGCCTCTGTTTCTTTCACTTTAAAATGAGCTAGAGAAGAAAATGGTAAACCACTCTATTATCTTTGCCAAGAAAAATTATAACTGGGGTAAGGAATGAATCAGACATGAATGCAAAAGTAGAGATGTAAGGATTCCAGCAGTTTCATCTTGAATAAGAAAAGCACAGCTTAATATTAATCTGTATTCTATTGGATTTCTATTTATTTTATAAAACATTCCTAATTATATTTTAATCTGCTTTGGACTACTCTGTAATATGGCATCTCTGGGCTCAAACACTGAGAAGTCTTTGCCCAGGTTCAAACAGCCATGATGTGTCAGAGGCTTAATCTCAGGTCTTCCTGACCCTAAGTTCATCTTTCCTACTATGGCTTCATGCTGCTTTTATGATTTATAATATGTTGAAATTATTTTTCCCTTTTTTAACTTTTTTAACCTTATCTTTTTTTCCTTGTTTCTTGGCTATACATAAGTTTATTACTATACACACATATATGCATATGTATGTCAAAATAGGCATTCGGTCATATAAGTAGGACAATTATCATCATGAAAAACTCTCTACAGTAAACATTTTTGATGAATGTCATTTGAAATATTTTCTGTCTTACCTCCTTTATTCTTGATGGAAGATAATAATTCAAAAACTTATGTGGTACATAAGAAAAGGGAATGAAACCAGAAGTTATTATAGTTAGTCAGTGATATGTTATAAAGAAATATATTTGCCATACTATGGCCCAATTACAAAATAGTAAAGCAGGAACCCAACACAATAATGCTGTTTCTTCTATTTGTTTCAGTAAGTTTAGCACAGCAGGAAACATGGTATTTTTCCTAGCGAGTGCGTCAAATCTGCAGTTTGAAATGGAACTGCAAATGGAAGTTATTTTAAAGGCATCATATATAAGCTAATAACCTTGTTTATATAAATGAGATAATTATGTAGCATGCAATATATTTAATTTAATTTTATTACAAGTATTTCATACTTTGGGTTAACAGGTATATGTGTATATGTGGAGGGGGTAGAATATTCAGTCTGAAAAGTTTAGCAAACATGGATTTAAGAAATATAAAATCTAACTTCTTTGACATTTAAATGGTGCTCATATTCCTTTATAAGAATTTAGCATGACTCTTAGTTCCTTGATGTATTCTGGCATAATGCTTTTTGATATGTTTGTGAAAAACTGTAATGGAAGATACTTATTTGGTGATATACCTAATACAAGAACAGATTTTCTTAACAATAACTTGAAATGGATTTTTTTCAAACATGATGATAAAAACTTATTGTGATCCTCAATTTCAGATCTAATGAGAAAATTTTGATAATTTGATATTTTGACATATCACTGATCTCATCAATGTTTGTTCTCTAACTAGTGGTACATTTTAAAATACATTAATACTTTTTCTTACATCATGAGTATTATTCATGTGGTCCCAGAAGACATGTTTTAGGGCTGAAGGAAAATGCAGGGAAGACTGGCACCTCTGGTGTGAGAGTTCACCAACTGCAGCTAATCCACCTTTGGCATTCATTTGCTACCCAACTCTCACCTGTGACTCTAAGAAGCCATAGCATGTTCAGTGGCCCCACTCAGGTAAAACCATCTTGGCAGACAGGCTAAACCAGATTGAGGGTAACTGACAGACCTCAAACACTTTCAGTGAGATATGTCTATGCCAAGCATGTGAATATGTCCCCTATCATATTAAGAGAAATTAATGAATCAGAAAAAAATCATTGCAACAACTAGAAGGCAGTGGAAGCAGGTGCTGTGGAGCAGCAAGAATTGGATCAGATATTGAGACAACAAAGGCACATCTGTATTCTGGGTCATCACCAGTTGCCTTGGCTTCTGTCTTGCCACACTAGATTTTGATGAATCTAGAGGAAGGAGTGAGGCTGATGATTCTGAACAACTCTGCACAATTTCATACAACTTCCCATAAATTCAGTCATCAACCAAGATGACACAGGTCCTTTTTGAAAAACAAAGAACAGCAACAGCAACCAAGACTCAACCATATATTCTCGGCTCATATTTATACATCTCTTGTGATCTCTAGTAATCATTTCTTTCTATTGTTGTCTTTACTTCATTTTTTTTAAAAAATTACATGTAGAAACAATTTTGCAATCATTTCAAAAGAGCATAATGACTACCTGGCATTTCTCTAAATCTAGATACTTTACCTCCTTTTCTGGTCACACATTTCTCTGATGATGTGATCTATACAATTTCTCTTCTGCACTCCTTCACTGGGCTGTGCAAAGTGCATGTCTCATTTTAAGCATTCAATAAATTCTTCATTAATTGTGATCATAGGATCACATACCCAGAACAAGAAGAATTAATTGAATTAATATTCTTCAGCCTGGGTACATGTACTCTCTATATTTCTATTTTTATTTAATTTAATTTTTAAAAATATTTTCCATGTTTACATGATTCATTTTCTTTCCCTCTCCTCTTCCTTCTCCCCTCCCAGAGCCAACAAGCAATTGCACTGGGTTGTACAAATGTTGTCACTTGATACCTATTCTGTATTATTCATTTTTGCTATAGAGAGATTTATATCTCTATTGACCTTTCTGGTCAGGAGCTTGTAAGGTTTAAGCCAGAAGCACAATTGACCTAGATCACACTTCTTAGGGCTCTCTTAAAGTTTTTATCAACCTGTACTGTACTGGTATCCCTGAATAATATAATTCAATATCCTGATAAAGCAACAAGGACTTGGAAGATACAACTTATGGGTCCTATTTTGGAAAAGAATATTGGGAGAAAGAATTAGTAAACAAAAAAGCAAAATAATTTAAAAAGACTCATGATAAAGCAATTTATATTATTATGGCAAAGACTGCAAAGAAACAAAACTTGGACAAAGAAAATAACTTAAAATTATTTACAATAGTGATGTGTGTGGGCACACAGGATAACACACACACACACACACACACACACACACACACACACACACACACACACTGAATTTGAATTCCTGGAAGGCATGAAGAAAGAGGTTGTTGTTCTTCTGGGTTAAGATGGCTGCAGTTTAGATACAGGACAATTTCTCTCCTCATCACCTACCAATATAGACTACCTCAAAAGGTAAAAAAAAAATCAGATGAAGTAAGGGTCTCCATAGTAAGGCACAACACTAGAGGTATGTGACATTTGGGCATTTCCACACTATAAGGGGGTGACATAGCTCCAACTAAAATGTGAGTTGATCAGCCCTCCCCCAACCCACCTACAGAGCCAGAGTTAGAGCTAGCACAATAGAACCAGTGAGTGGGGGGGGGCACCTCTAGACCCATGGCAGCTGATTAAGATTACCAGAGACCTACCCATAATAGCAACTAGACCTGAGACCCCAGAAGGCCAAAGAGTGCAGACCTTGGGCTCAGAATTAGCACAGAGAGAGGCATCACATAGAAGAAGCTGTGGCGATAGGAGAGGTGGCCTCAAGCAAAAACCACTCTCCTTAGCTCCATAGACAGAGAACCTATGCTCCTCACTCAGACTCCAGACTGGAAAAGGAATGTAAAAACAGCTTAAGGATGGCAAACAATGTCAAAAAATACAACTTCCAACCATCAAGAAGATCAAGAAGAAGGCTTTGACCCTGGATAAATTTTATGGTGAACAAAATCAAGACTACAGAGGAAACAACAGAGGACAACAAACAATTAAATGCATCCAAACCTTTAAAAAACAGAAATTGACCACAAACTCTTGAAGAATTTAAATCTGAGATTTTGAGAAAAATGGAGTTTTGGCAAGAAAAGTTGGAAATAGTTCAAAGAGAAAATAACTGTCTAAAAGACAGAAACTCCCAATTGGAGAAAGAAGCACAAAAATAAAATGAAATGATAAATAAATTTGAGAACACAATTAAACAACTGGAAGCCATGAAAAGCAGGATTGAACAAGCCAAAAAGGAAAAATCAAAAGCTTATAGCAGAAAACAAAAGTATTATAGCAGTCATTAAAGAACAGAATTGGGCACTTGGAAACCATTAATCTCATAAAACAGGAAGAAATAATAAAGCAAAGTCAAAAGACTGACAAAATAGAAGGAAAGGGGGCAGCTGGGTAGCTCAGTGGATTGAGAGCCAGGCCTAAATATGGGAAGTCCTAGGTTTAAATCCCTCAGACACTTCCCACCTATGTGACCCTGGGCAAGTCACTTGACCCCCATTTCCTAGCCCTTACCACTCTTCTGCCTTGGAGTCAATACATAGTATTGACTCCAAGGTATGTATTGACTCCAAGGTATAAGGTAAGGGTTAAAAAAATAAAAGGAAGCATGAAATATCTCGCTGAGGAGATGGCTGATCATGAAAACTGGTCTAGAAGAGACAATTTGTGAATTATTGGTCTACCTGAAAACCCAGAAATAAACAGAAATCTTAACATCATACTACAATAAATTGTCTAAGAAAACTGTCCCTGATATTCCTGAACAGGAGGGCAAAATAGACATTGAAAGAGTTAAAAGGACACCCTCTATACTAAATCCTCAAAATACAACCCCCCAGGAACATAATTACCAAATTCAAGAGCTTCCAAGTTAAGGAGAAAATTTTACAAGAAGCCAGAAAGAGACAATTCAGATATTAAGGAGCCCCAATCAGGATAGCACAAGATCTGGCAGCTCCCAAACTAAAGGGCTGTAAAGCTTGGAATAAGATATTCAGAAAGGCAAGAGAATTGGGTCTTCAACCCAGGATCACCTACCCATCAAAACTAACTATATACTTCTAGGAGAAAGTATGGGCATTCAACAAAGTAGACAATTTCCAAGTATTTGTAAATAAAAGCCCAGAACTAAGTGGAAAGTTTGATATCTAAACGTAAAAATCAAGAGAAACATGAAAAGGTAAATAACAAAGAGAGCAAAAAGAGAAAAATGGTTTTATTTAAATTTTCTTCTATAAGGGCTTCAATAAGATTAATTTGCTTATATTAATATATGGGGAATTTTTATTTGTAACTCTCAAAACTTTTATTCACTATTATAGTAATTAGAAGAATTATTAATAGGTAGAGATTAGTGTAATAAGTGGTCTAAGATGATATGTAAAAAAGAAAAAGAAAAAGGGGGGAGGGGAATAGAAGATGGCACCAAGAGAAACTTGAAGGAATAAGATAAATAGGATAATCTATATCATACAAAGAGGTGCATGGGAAGGGGAGAGGAATAATACTATTATAAGAAGGAAGAGAGTACTAATAGGTAATACTTAAACCTTTCTCTCAGTGGAATTAATTCTGAGAGGGAAGAGAATCTAGATCCCTTGGGGCATCTAATTCTATCTTACCCTACAGGGAAAGTGAGAAGGGAAAAAATAAGAACAGAAAGGGAAGGAAAGAGGGGGGAGGGAGGGAATTTTATAACTACTAGTTCCAACAACTAAAAGGGAGGAGGTGGAAAGGGAAATAAAATAAGGGTGGGGATTATGGGGACTGATTAAAAGCAAACCACTAGTTTAAATGTAAATAGCAGGGTAAAAAGGGCTGAACTAGGAGAGGATATCAAACTGTTTGGGGAATACATAGGTGACAATCATAAATGAATGTGAATGGGATCAACATGTTCATAAAATGAAAGCAGATAGGATAGTGGATTTGGAACCAAAAACCTACCATATATTGTGTACAAGAAACACACATGAGGTAGTTAGACACACCCAGGGTGAGGGTCAAAGGCTGGAGCAAAATCTATTGGGCTTCAAATGAGAAAAAGTAGGCAGGAGTTGCAAATCATAATATCTGACAAAGCCAAAGTAAAAATAGATCTGACTAAAAGATATAAGGAAGGTAATTAAATCCTGATGAAAAGCAGTATAAACAATGAGAAAATATCAGTACTCAACATATATGTACCTAATGGTATAGCATCCAAATTTCTAAAGGAGAAACTAGAGAAGTTGAAGGAAGAAATAGTAAAACCATACTAGTGGGAGCCCTGAACCTTCCTCTATCAGATCTAGAAACATCAAATAAAAAAATAATAAAGAGGTAAGAGATATGAATGAAATCATAGAAAAATTAGAGTTAATGGATATGTGGAGAAAAATAAATAGGAACATAAAGTAATACACCTTCTTTTCAGCAGCACTTGGTACATTCACAAAGATTGACCATATACTAGGGCATAAAAACATGTCAAACAAGTGCAAAAGAGCAGAAATAATAAATGTAATCTTTTCATATCATAATGCAATAAAAATAATAATTAGTAAGGGTACAATGAAAAGTAAATAAAAATTAATTGGAAATTAAATAATATGATTCTCCAAAACCAATTAAAGAACACATTATAGAAACAATAATTTCATTGAAGAAAATGACAATGATGAGATATCTTTTCAAAATCTATGGTGTACAGTCAAAGCATTTCTCAGGGGGAAATTTATATTCTTGAGTTCATATATTCACAAATTAAGGATGGCAGAGGTCAATGAATTGGGCATGCAAATTCAAAAACTTGAAAGTGAACAAATTAAAATCCCCAGATGAAAACTAAATTAGAGATCCTAAAAATTAAAGGAGAAATTAATAAAGTTGAAAGTAAGAGAACTATTTAATTAATAAATAAGTTTAGAAGTTGGTATTTTGAAGAAAAAAATAAAATAGACAAAGTACTGGTCAATCTAATAAAAATAGAAGAAGAAAATCAAATTAACAGTACCCAAGATGAAAAGGGAGATGTCACCTCTAATGAAGAGGAAATTAAGTCAATCATTAAAAACTATTTTGCCAAATTATATGGCAACACATATGGCCTAGATTAACAGAAGAAGAAATAGAATCCTTAAATGATCCCATATCAGAAAAAGAAATTGAACAAGCCATCAAAGAACTCCCTAATAAAATGTACCCAGGGCCTGATGGATTCACAACTTCCAAACTTTCAGAGAACAACTAATCCCAATATTATACAAACGATTTGACATAATAAGCAAAGGAGTTCTACCAAATTCCTTATATGACACAAATATGGTACTGATTTCAAAGCCAGGAAAGTCAAAAACAGAGAAAGAAATCTATATACCAAGCTCCTTAATGAACATAGATGCAAAAATCTTAATTAGAATATTAGCCAAAAGACTTCAGCAAGGGATCATGAGGGTTATTTATTATAATCTGATGGGATTTATATCAGGAATACAAGGATGGTTCAATATTAGGAAAACCATTTACATAATTGACGATATAAATAAACAAACCAACAAAAACCACATGATTATTTTAATAGATGCAGAAAAAGCTTTTGAAAAAATACAACACTCATTCCTATTGAAAACATTAGAAAGTATAGGAATAGAAAGACCTTCCTCATGAATAATAAACAGTATATATTTAAAACCATCAGCAAACATCATCTTCAATGGGGATAAACTAGCAGCCTTTCCAATAAGATCAGGGGTGAAACAAGGATGCCTATTATCACCTTGTACTAGAACAACTAGAACAACATTATACTAGAAACATTACCAGTAGCAATTAGAGAAGAAAAAGAAATTGAAGTTATTAAAATTAGCAATGAGGAATCCAAGTTATCACTCTTTGAAGATGATATGATGGTCTACTTAAACAATCCTAGAGAATCAACTAAAAAGCTAGTGGAAATAATCAACAACTTTAGCAAAGTTGCAGGATACAAAGTAAACCCATGTAAATCATTGGCATTTCTATATATTTCCAACACATTTAATCAGCAAGAATTAGAAAGAGAAATTCCATTCAAAACCACACTGTACAGTATAAAATATTTAGGAATCTATCTGCCAAGACAAATGCCTGAACTATATGTACACAAGTACAAAACACTTTCTACACAATTAAAACAAGATCTAAATAATTGGAAAAACGTTAATTGCTCATGGGTAGGATGAGATAACATAATAAAAATGATAATGCTACCCAAACCAATTTACTTATTTAGTGCTATACCCATTAAACTACCAAGAAACATTTTTTACTGAATTAGAAAAAAAAAAACATAACAAAGTTCATTTGGAAGAACAAAAGATCAAGGATATCCAGGGAAATAATGAAAAAAAATGTGAAGAATGTGGTCTAGCAGTACCAGATCTCAAAATGTACTATAAAGCAGTGGTTATCAAACAATTTGGTACTGGCTAAGAGACAGAAAGGATAGACTTGGCATAAGTGACCTCAGGAAGACAGTCTATGATAAACCCCAAAGATCCCAGTTTTTTGGGGAAAAAATCAACTATTTGACAGAAAGTGCTTGGAAAATTGGAAGAGAGTATGGGAGAGATTAGGTTTAGATCAACATCTTACACCCTACACCAAGATAAACTCAGAGTGTGTGAAGGAAACTATAAGTAAATTAGGTGAACACAGAATAGTATACTTGTTAGATCTTTGGGAAAGGAAAGATTTTAAGACCAAGCAAGAGATAGAAAAAATAACAAAATGTAAAACAAATTATTTTGATTATATTAAATTCAATTTTTTTTGTGCAAAAACAGCCCAATGTAACCAAAATTATAAGGGAAGGAACAAATTGGGAAAAAATCTTATAACAAAAACCTCTGACAAATGTCTAATTACTCAAATATATAAGGAGTTAAATCAATTGTAGAAAAAATCAAGCCATTCCCCAATTGATAAATGGACCAAAGGGCATGAATAGGCAATTTTTGGGTAAAGAAATGAAACAAAAACTATTAATTACTATATGAAAAAGTGTTCGAAATTTCTTATAATCAGAGAAATGCAAATCAAAATAATTCTGAGGTATCACCTCACACATAGTAGATTGGCTAACATGATAGCAAAGAAAAGTAATAAATGTTGGAGGGGATATGGTAAAATTGGGACATTAATGCATTGCTGGTGGAGTTGTGAACTGATCCAACAATTCTAGAAGACAATTTTGAACTATGCCCAAAAGGCGCTAAAAGACTGTCTGCCCTTTGATTCAGCTATAGCACTGCTGGGTTTTGTACTATTGGTATACTTGTATCTCAGAATGACTTCCTCTTAGGGAATCCTTAATTCTAGTGTGATTTTATAAAGCTGGAAGAATGTATTGATCCTTGCAGTATATGGAGAACTATTTGATATGGAAGGGATTTTGTTTTCACTATTTATAAGTTTGTAGGTGTTTCTTTTTTTTTTTTCATTATTTGGGGGTGGGGGGTAAATAAAGCCTGTATAGTTAAGAGTTTTTTAGTTTGACTGCTTGAATTATAGCTGAGGTATCTTTGATACAAGCACAAAATACTAATATTCCAAAGATCATTAGTTTAGGGCATGAGTCAGAACCATTACTGGAAAGGTCCTAAAGATTCAATCCAATAAAAACAGACTTTCTAGCACCGAATTTCAGTTATATATGGCATTTTATCAACTCAGTGATATCTAAGAAGTCAAATTTATCTGTTGTTTGCTCATATTTATCCCCAAATTACTCCTCTTCCCATCTTTAATATTTTTGTCATGATCACTACCATCCTTCCTGTTACCCAAATTCTTAACCTTAAAGTTATCAACTCTTTTTCTTCCCCTTCCATATTTAAAATGTTACCTAAATCTTAATTTTACCTCTGCTATTTATAAAAATTATCTCATTTTCTCTATTCATGTGGTTACCATCCTAATTCATTCTATTCTATCTTCTCTTTTTCCCTTTTGTATGCTTCCAATTTGTCCCCTTTTCTAATAAAAAAATTAAATATCTACATATTTAGAATCTTAAAAAGAAGACTGATAATTTCACTCCCCTACTCCAGTGTAACTTCTTGCTTATAGAATGAAAACTTACTCGTTTTGCATTTAAAAATCATAATAGATTGGCTTTAGCTTACCTTTCCAGGTTAATTATACATTACTTTCTTTAACATATCCTACATCAAGACTTTTATGAAATGGTCAAAAATACCATTCCAAATTCCTTTTCATATTGTTCACAGAAGGATTAAGAGAGCTCTTTCTCTGTTTCTCACTCTGACTTTCTATATCTAATCTCTCTCCCTCTTTTCCTAACTCTCTCCTGGGGGTTGATTCTCCTCTTCTTAAGAAGCCTCAGATGCCTTTCTGCCTCCATGGTGCTCGCCATATGGGTAATAAACAATAATGATTACCTTTATCCCTATCCAGTTCAGGACTACCACAATAATGCAATCCACCAGACTCAGCTTCAACTAGTACCAGAGATTACAACTTTTAATCACCAAGTCTACAAGTATTTCAGATTTCAAAAATTTTAGTGAATATAGCAAATGGAAGACCTTTTTTTCCAGAAATTTATCTCTCAGAATGTGGAAGAAATGCCATTGTGAAAAGGAAGGAAGAATTGGATAAGGATGAGAGGAGAAAATGAGAGAAAGGGATTTGGATCTGTAGCTAATGGGGTGGGAGAAAACCTAAAATCTGTTACTGAAAATTAAGGAGGGGAAATAGCAAGTAGGCAAAAATTTGTGACATGACGAATATGTAGAACTAACCTATCCCTATGTTCATACTTGAATTCTGGTTGATGCAGAAATAACAGTATTTTACCCTGACAGTTTGAAAATATGTCAGGTCCTCTCTAACCAAGTATCTTCACACTGGAGACACAGTGTGTGGGTTATCCATACATGTATCTTAGCTACCATACCCTGAGGATTATCCCTGTCACTTATCATTTTTGAGGTATAATGGTTTTCAGATGACCTTCTGGCTGTAGCAGTTTTTTTTTTTATGGATTTTTGTTATGCAGTTTGAAAATGGATTAAAGTATTTTCAGTTTAAAGCTTGTTGGGGCAATATCTGGAAGCTACATTTCAAAAGGAGTAGGTAAGACTGAGATAAAGATCAGAACCGCTGGGCAATACAACACATTCTGAACTGGATAGAGAGAATCATAAGTGGACCCTTCACCTTTGCTTTCTCAGATGACTAGTATGGACATGGAATCATAAAATCTTAAAGTTGAAAGAGGACTTATTGGTCAACAGCGAGAAACGGTCTTTTTTTTTTTCCACTCAAGTAAAACATCATTCAGGTATATTTCTCATTAGCTACCAATTATTGTTAATTAACAAAAGAAATGCTGCTGAAAACATAGATAGGAGAGACAACATGGTGCAATGAAAAGTACAGTGGCTTTGTATATAGAGGACCTAGATTCAAATCCTGCCTCTGTCTCATATCTACCAAACTCAGGACAAATCTCTTAAATTCCATAGGCTTCAGTTTCTCTGTTTATAAGATGATAATGCTGATCTAAAGAGCCCCTCAAGTGCCCTCTATTTCCAATTCTCTGATTGCTAAAACAAAATGGCAAAACTCAATATAAGAGTTAAATTATAACGCTTTGTGACATCCTTGGAATTAAAGTTTTGGTTACAAATTGTTGCTTAACTTGAATACTTAAAAAAGTTTTCCTTGTAGAATCTGATTCAGCCTATGAGCTTGCTACATATGCAGTCCAGGTTTAAACATTCCTATCAGAAGCCATACTTATATTTTTCTTGTTAAAGTGCTTTTGGAGTAATAAAATACTAGCTAGCTCATTTGTTTGATAGCCAGTGGAATCCACAGTTCATCAAAGTTCTTTTATTTTTTTTTAAATTTATTTTTTCCATTTGAATTAGTTTATTTAGTCAATTTAGAACATTATTCCTTGGTTACAATAATCACATTATTTCCCTCCCTCCCCTCCACCTGCCCTTCTTGCAGCCAATGCGCAATTTAATTAGGTATTACTTGTGTCCTTGATCAGAACCTATTTCCATGTTGTTGATGTTTGCTTTAGGATGTTCATTTAAAGTCTGCATCCCCAAACATATCCCTTTGATCCATGTATTCAAGCAGTTGTTTTCCTTTGGTGTTTTTACTCCCCCAGTGTTTCCTCTGAATGTGGATAGTATTATTTCTTGTAGTTCCCTCCAAGCTGTTCAGGGTTACTGCATTGCCACTAATGGAGAAGTCCTTTATATTAGATTGTTACACTGTGTATCAGTCTCTGTGTATAATGGTCTCCTGGTTCTGCTCCTTTCACTCTGCATCAATTCCTGGAAGTCCAGTACATATGGAATCCCTCCACTTTATTATTCCTTTGAGCACATTAGTATTCCATCACCAATATATACCACAATTTGTTCAGCTGTTCCCCAATTGAAGGGCATACCCTTTTTTTCCATTTTTTTTTGCCACCACAAAGAGAACAGCTTTAAATAGTCTTGTACTATCTCTTTGGGGTACAAACCCAGCAGTGCTATGGCTGGATCAAAGGGCAGACATTCTTTTGTCTCCCTTTGGGCATAGTTCCAAATTGCCCTCCAGAATGGTTGGATCAGTTCACAACTCCACCAGCAATGAATTAATGTCCCTACTTTGCCACATCCCCTCCAGCATTCATTACTTTCCATAGCTGTTATGTTAGCCAATCTGCTAGGTGTGAGGTGATACCTCAGAGTTGTTTTGATTTGCATCTCTCTGATTATAAGAGATTTAGAACACTTCTTCATGTGCTTATTAATAGTTTTGATTTCTTTGGCTGAGAACTGCCTGTTCATGTCCCTTGCCCATTTATCAATTGGAGAATGGCTTGATTTTTTGTACAATTGATTTAGCTCTTTGTAAATTTGAGTAATTAAACCTTTATCAGAGGTTTTTTTTATGAAAATTGCTTCCCAATTTGTTGCTTTCCTTCTGATTTTAGTTATATTGGTTTTGTTTGTACAAAAGCTTTTTAATTTGATGTAGTCGAAATTATTTATTATACATTTTGTGACTCTTTCTATGTCTTGCTTGGTTTTAAAGTCTTTCCTTTCCCAAAGATCTGACAAGTATACTCTTCTGTGTTTGCCTAATTTGCTTATAATTTCCTTCTTTATATTCAGGTCATTCACCCATTCTGATTTTATCTTGGTGTAGGGTGTGAGATGTTGATCCAAACCTAATCTCTCCCATACTGTCTTCCAATTTTCCCAGCAGTTTTTAATCAAATAGTGGGTTTTGGTGCCTAAAACTGGGATCTTTGGGTTTATCATAGACTGTCTTGCTGAGGTCATTTACCCCAAGTATATCTCAATGATCCTCCTTTCTGTCTCTTAGCCAGCATGAAATTCTTTTTGACAACCACTGCTTTATAGTTTAGTTTGAGATCTGGGGCTACATATCCTCCTTCCTTTGCATTATTTTCATGATTTCCTTGGATGTCCTTGATCTTTTGTTCTTCCTAATGAACTTCGTTATGTTTTTTTTTTCTAATTCAGTAAAAAAAGTTTTTTTGGTAGTTCAATGGGTATGGCACTAAATAAGTAAATTAATTTGGGTAGGATTGCCAATTTTATTATGTTAGCTCATCCCACCCATGAGCAATCAATGTTTTACCAATTATTTAGATCTAGTTTTAATTGTGTGGAGAGTGTTTTGTAGTTGTGTCCATATACTTCCTGTGTTTGTCTTGGCAGATAAATTACTGTTCCTTTATGAAAGCAGTTGATTGCAAAAAGCTGCTATTTTATGAGTTGGACTTAATTACTTTGAGAGTGGTTTCTTGGTAGGGTGTTTTTTTTTTCTGCTAGGTAATGAGTTGCCCACTCCTTAAAAAGAGAAGCCAATTCAAGGCTCATGATATGCAATTTGCTCAGATAAATAATTCTGGGATATATTTCATTGGAACCCAAATTGGTTTAGCACCAGAAAATCTGGGTTCAAATTCTGTTACTTCTGGTAATTCCTGTTAAGATAATGGGATAGTCTACATCTCATTTTAGTTTCCTTTAAAATGAGGAGTTTAATTAAGATAACTGTCCTGTTTCCTTAAACATCCTTTGATACAAATTCAGGCACACATGAATATAGAGAGACATTGTGATTCAGTAGAAAAGATGCGGATTTTGGCATATTGAATTTGGAATCACAGGTTCAGAGTCTGTATCCGGGCTTTGCCACACTACTGTCTGTGTGACATTGGGCAAGTCATATAACATTTCTTGATTTCAATTTTTGTCTGTTAAAAAAAAGAAATTAAGAAAACTGCTTTAAATGATGACCCAAACCCATTTTTTTTGCCCTAGGTCAATGATCCTATCATCTTTTACAACTTTCAGTTACTTGTAACAGTGAGTGTTCTCACAGCTATATGTTTTACTCATTGGTAGACTGCTATTAAAAGTCAGAGATGTTATTTCTTCCCTTCAGTAACTCCAACTGAATAATGGTAATTGGTATTAAGCAAAACTGCTAAACTAAATGGAGATTATGGTAGGTTGAGAAATTTATTTTTCTACTAATTTTGTTTTATTTGTTCTTCATGCTATTGAGTTTCTTTGTCATTCTTTCTAATCTTAGAGGAACTAGGAATTTGGAATTTGACCTGACCATGTTTGTGTATTTCTTTTTGTAAAACCTTCTCCAAAGAATTCTTCTGATTTGTACTCAAACTTGAAAGTTAGAATTATCAGAAGGTAACTGGCCATGCCTCCTCTCAGGTTTCTCTGGGTGACCCTGAGGGAATATATTTCTAATACTCTTTTCACAAATCCTCACTTGTGTGCCACCCATTAAAATTTTTCCATGTAGTCATAATTAACTATATATTAATTATCCCTAAGAGGATATAACAAGAGACTTGGTATAAAGAATTGTCCTCACAAGTCTAGGGCACATTCTCTCAAAAATAGGTTCATGAGAGAAGTACAGTGATAGTGAGAAAGCTATGAAAATAACAATATGCCAAAGGGCTTTTTGCCCAGAAGTCCTCTCTTGAGTCCATAGGCAGTGTCTTCTTTAATATAAGGGATTATATTTTTTGGATCTGCTTCCTAACTCTTTTGACCACTTTAAATATCTAGTCTTCCTTAGTATATCATTCTTTTCTTGTCTAGTTGCATTCCCTCCTTGTGCTCTTGAAGAGTAATTCCTTCTCAGGTTCTTGGTTCCTATTCTGTAATTCTCAAATTTTGAACCTGGTATCGTCCAGGTAGAATGAGGCACCATCTGACTGGCTACTATATACACAGAGCCAACATTCTTATAATTCTTTCAGTCAATCACAAGATGTTTCCTTTGTGTGCTTAAGCTATCATGCTCTTTAGCCAAAGGTACATTTTTCCCCCTATATAGCTTAATGAGGAGTTATAGCCACAATGTAATGAAGCTTCTTCCTTACATGACTTTCCTTAAGCAAAATTGTTTTAGAAAATTCATCTGATATCTTTGTTTATACCCCAGGCTTGCCTCACTATCATTTTCATTTGTGATTTTCATTGAAGTGTATAGATGTATTTATGTTTGTAGTGCTTCTAATAATTCCGTCATTTCAGGGAAAGAAAAGAAAATATAGTTAGAGAAGTATATGCCTTTCTTTATTTCCCACTATCTGCTTCTTCACATACCCAGGGTCTGTTAGAAATAAACCAGTAATTTGATCTTTTTGTTTGTTTGGTATTCATTTGTACTACTTTAGTCAATAGATAATGGACAGTTAACAGAGTGAACTCCTTTCCTAAAGAATATCATTTTTCTTTCCAGTAGTGATTACACTGCTATTTGTATTTAGATAGGAGTTGTGTCCACCCTCCCTTCCCCATAATCAGGTTACTGCTGCCCATTTTACTGCCAAGCATTCCTTCTCTATGGTAGCATAATACTGTTACCAAGGGAACTGCTTATGGCTGACACATACAGTGGTGGCACAAATTAATTTCACAGTTATCAGAATATAGGGTGATAACAATAAAGTGAGCTACTATGAAATTACCATTGTTCCCATGGAGTTACAGTGTAATTATTACTTTTGTTGTAACTATGCAAACAATTCATGTCACTACTCTATGATATTTTCTTTCCCTTCACTTTGCTGGCTTGGTAAGTCTCTAGTTACTACTTCAAAAAACAGGCAGATGAGCATAAAGGATTTGAGAGATTTTGATATGAGAGATTTTTGAATTAAGGTAGCATCTGAAATAAAGGTAAAATTCAATGGAGATATGGCGACTCTCCATCACATAAACATTTACTCATATATTTAATTATTTGTGAACTTGTGATTTCCTAGAAGAATATAAGCTACTTGAAGGAAGAAGAAGCTATTTTATTATTATATTACTACCATCCTATCCCCAATCTGGAATAGTTGCTTGGCACATCCCTATTATTGAATAAATATGTGCTGGTTGATTAGCTAACAGATATTCAAATGACAATATTCATCCCTTTAGAAGTTCTCCCAATGATGTAGTAGATGACAATTTGTTCATGCCTTCCCATCCTGGGGAATTGAATTTCATGTTCTCCCCTAAGATCACTATAGATATTTTACCCAATGTAAAGGCTATTCTGATCGGACAGAGATAGATGGGGGACTTAATATGTGATTTTATCAATCTAACATACACATAAATGAACATTATCATTTCTGATATTTTTGTGGCACTTTAAGATCAACAAAACTCTTTACACATTTCATCTAATTTGTACTTCCTATCTATCAGGATAGGTAGGGAGTCAGGTAGAATTACTCCTTTATTCAGATGAGGATCAGAAAGGTTGGGTGATTTGCCAGTTGTCATAAATTCATAGATTTGGAGCTATATTGCACCATAGAGATTTATCTAATTATCACCATTAAATTACAATGAAGAAACTGAAGTTCAAAGGTTTGCAGGGGCTTCAGGCTCACACAAATATTAAATAGCAATGCTAAATAGTTAACCCAGATCATCTACCTCCAAATCTAGCATCCTTTCTACTTAATCATCCTGGTCATGTAATAATATTAAGTGTCAGATGTGCGATTTGAATATAGACCATTCCTGTCCCCAAGGCTAGCATTTCTTTCTTTTTATCACACTATTTTTTTGGTCAAAAATGGAATCAGCTTCACAGAATGACTTCTTTGTATTACTTGACACTTCAGGGAGTGGTGAATGGGGAAAGGAGAAGAAACATGATAATTATCTTCAAATATTTGAAGAATTGTCATATGGAACAGGAGTTTGTCTTGTTTTGCTTGGTCCCGGGGACTTGAACTAGAAGGAATGGAATAGAAGTTACCAAAGTGATAGATTTTTGACTCCATGTATGAAATTCAAAAGGCTGCCTTGGAAGACAGTAGGGTCACCATCACTACAGGTTATAAGGTAAATACTGGAAGGCTATGAATTGAGCACTATTGCATTTTGAAGAAAGAATAGGATTCTGGAACCAGATAGATCAACTTATACCTGAACAAAAATCTATTCTGCACAATACTAAACAAATGGTTATTTATCCTTGACTCAAAGAGCTCTAAGGTGCAGAAACCCATTGCCTCCTGAGGCAGGCTGTTTCATTTCTACAAAGCTGACTTTGTGATTATTGTCATTCAGTGGTGTCCAATTCTTCTGGATCCTATGCACCATAGTATACTGATGCTGTCAATGGCGTTTTCTTGACTAGAATACTGGAGTATTTTACCATTTCCTTCTCTAGCAGACAAAGGCAGACAGAGGTATGTGATTTGCCAGAGCTAGTAAGTATCTGAGACCAGATTTGAAATCAAACATTCCTGTTTCCAGGCATAGTACTCTATCTACTGAGCCATCTAGCTGTCTTCTAGATAGCAAAAATGGTGTTCAATTCAATAAGCCACATTCTAAGAAAGATCATATATCAAAAATCTGGAAGAGCCATCAAAAACCATCTTCCAACATTCTGTTTTTACAAGTAAATAAACTGAAGTCTGGGGAATTTAAATGATTTCTATGAAATCACAGTTCGTATCAGCTGTGAGACTCTAACCCCAGAACCTGAGATCTTTTCACTGAACTATGCTGATGAGCTAGACAGGTTTCAAAGTAAGACGATATTTTTTTTTATTTTTGGTACATCAGCAAACACTTATAATCGCCTTCTATGTTCTGCTAAGCACTAGGGATACAAAGAGAGGCAGATGGTACTCCCTGTTCTCAAGGAGCTTTCAATGTAATGAAAAGATCAGCAAACTATCAACTGTAGCCTGTTTTTGTATAATCTTGAATGAAGAAAGTTTTTGACATTTTAAAATAAAGTTTATTGAATTTTAAAAGTTAAAGCTCCTCCTTATCTCAGCGAAGTATGTATGCAGTAGTTGCATTTGGCCACTGACCAATATTTAAATTAGTTTCAGAAGGAAACCAAGCTTTCCATTTTTTTTTTTTAGAGAACTCTAGCATTATCTTGGATAAATGAAGTTTGCCATGAAATCTTATGGTATGTTATGGAGTGGCTATTTGTTCAGTTATGAGTCAGATTAGATGGTCTGTGAGCTCTTCTAAACTTCAATTTCTGAGATCCTGTAATTCTCTAATCTTATTTTGTCTATTTTGTTTCCTCATTGAATGATTACTGATAATCTAAGCTAGAAAACATTTTTTAATAAATGTCTCTATTTCAGAATGCTGCCGTCTTTTTTTTTTCCAGGATTTTAACTATCAGAAAAAAGTTTGCAATCCTGAAAAAGAAAAAGTTTATAGGAGATGCATATGCTTTATAACAGATATCCAGTATTACTAATAATATCATATTTCCATCATATATTGTAGTTTCCAAAGCGGTTTTATTTTCCCCAACAGTCCAGTGAATTAGATAGTTCAACTATCTACATTGAACAAATAAAATCATCAAGGCTATTAGAGGTTAGCTGATTTGGGGGCATTTGTCCAGGAAGTATTAATGCTCTTAAACTCAGAGTATTGAAATCCAGCTCTTTTATCTTCAAGTCTAGCATAATAAGAGAACTAGAATCACAGTTACAAGATCTCTGGTGTATAATGAATGAGTTTTGCATACATTTAACAAAACAATATTTATTCCTCAGTGTGTTTGAGATCGGTTTGGTTTAGATATGAATATTCTCTGTAAAAATCAGTTTGCAACTCATCTGTGATCACCCATCTTCTGGGACCCTTATTCATATTCACTCCCAAATATAACAAAGTGGGATCAAACCCATATTCTGGGAATCTTTCTTTAGATCTCTTGCCATGCATGTATTTTACAAACTGTCCAGCCAACTATCATCACTCATTCTCACTCCTTAAATGGGATTTTTTTTTCAGGTTTACAATCTTCTTACAACAGATTTTCTTTTATTTTACCTAAGGAATTTCCTATTTAATTTTTTTTATGTAACTAGCATGGAGCCTACATACTTGCTGATGATCTCTTACTGCCTCCAGGGGTCATGACAGCAGGCTTAACTAAATCCACATTATAATATGGCAGCTATTGGTGCTATTGGTAGAGTACTGGGCCTGGAGTCAAGAAATCCTACCTAAGAGCAAAGTTGGCCTAAGATACTTGCCAGCTGTGTAACCTCAAGCAAATCACTTAACCTTTGTCTGCCTCAGTTAAATGAGGTAAATAATAGTATCTATCTCTCAGGGTTAGTGTGAGGATCAAATGAGATAATGTTTTCAAAGGGCTCTTCATGATGTTTGGCACTGACTAAGACATAGATAAATTCTAACTACTATTATAGTTATTGTCAAATTTTATTTATATAATTAAATTCATGTATCCACTTAAATATGAATTTCTGATCATGTCCCAGACAATTGGTGATTTATGGCATATGGTAAAATATAAAATGAGAGGCATACAAATCTGTGAGTTATATAAATCACTATGCAATACATTAATAACTTATTTTCCAGATGTAAAACTTGAGAAGTAATAAAAAGGAAATAAAAGTGAAGGACTTTTCCACATGCAAATGCTACTAAAATTATTTCATTTAGATCTCTAAGTACTCTGATAATTTAGGAAGCAGTCATCTAATACAAAGACAAAGAGCTGAAAATTAACTTCTGTAATAAGGGATTATTTGAATGGTAAATGATAACTTAAGATCAGGGCTGTTAATCTTCTTCCTTCTTCTCTTCTTCCCTTCTTCCTTCCTTTCCTGATGATGTCTCAATTAAAATACTCTTTTTCTTCTCTAAATTAAATAAGGGGCTTATTGGCAAGAAAGGAAAGATAAGAAATGTAGACAATGAGGGTTTGAGGTTTCCCTAATACTAGAATAAGTCTTAGGTTGGAGGATGATGCAATATAGTTCAATTTCAGAAAATGGGCTGATAGGTCTGGAAGTTCAATCACTATATCACAGCAGAGAGATCAGAGAGAGCTGAACTTTTATCCTTCTTTCTTTCTGTCCCCAAACCAAGAGACTCTTCTCCTTTCTGTCTTCTAAGCTAAAGAAACAACAGACATCTTTTTGTCTCCAAAGCCAAGAGAGTCCTGACTTTTCTGTCTTCCAAGCCAAAGACTTCAGACTTCAGTTGGTCTGATCCCCTTCTTCCAACCATTTCTCCTGGTCACATTCCAAAACAGAATATTCCCAGCTACTCAGCTCCTGCTGCAAACCATTCCCAATTTCTTATTTCCACACTTCAGATTAGACACTATCCAAGCCATGTAAAATTTCCATCATTGTGGAGTAATTGTATTATAAAAGAACAGTATTGGAAGACTTAGAAGACCTTAATTCAATTTCTCGCTCACTACACCAGATGTCATAAGTTCTGTGTTTAAGTCCTGACTTTGCCAATTTTTATATGGCCTTACATAAGTCAATTAACCTCCTCACAAACCTCTACTTTCTTCAACTGTAAAATCAGGGAGTTTCATTGTGTATTTCATGAAGTTCCTTCCATCTCTGAAATTCTTCATGTTTAAGTTTAAATCCTTTATTAAACATTATATGGTAGTGAATTGAAAAATGATACCTGAATTGATACTTATTCTTTCTAAATCAATCTGGACCTAAGCAATCATTGTAAATTTAGGACTTTGATACCAGACAAGGATCACTCTCTCTATCATAGTTCTCAGAAGAGAAATAAATACAATTGCTTTTATTTATTATTGTGCATTGTAGAAGATTTAAAGTCACAAAGTGTGTTAAAATATTTAATATTTTTCACATTATTCTTTTAGTTCTTCAATTTATAAAACATGAATGTAGTGTCAGAACATAAAAAAAAAAACTAATAAAGTAATGACATAGGGCTAGGGATTTTGAGAAGTAGAAAACATTTTAAAGATGATGTCATCCACCATCTGCCATTTGTAAGCTGAATCCAGAGGAAACCATTGACTTGTCTGAATTGTTACAGGGAATGAAGAACTAAAGTAAAATTCTAACTCTGTCTAAAGACAATTATCTATCCACTCCCTCATACCTTCATTGTTGACAATGTAAAAACAGAAAAAATGTTTATTTCTTAACTTGAAGTGATTCTTGACTCTTTCATCTTCTTCACTCCCATATATCTAATTGCCAAGTTTTTAGGATTCTACATCTACAAGTCTTACAAGTATCAGCCACTTTTGTCCATTTACTCCTTTACCTTTCCTCAAATTTTCATTCTCTCTTGTTTAGACTCATCATAGCCTCTTCTTATTGCCTCTACTTTCTCTCTGCTCTGATCTTCCCTTTACAAATCTGCCAAACTGAGAATGAAAATAAAGATTTTTTTCTGTTCTTTGTTCTTTCCTTTACACAAAATTTTTTATGGCTTAGTTTGACTTATTTAATTTGGAAACAATGCTTAAGACAGATAGCATATTTTGGTTTAGGCATGAACCATAGTGGATATAAATTGTTTCTGAAATTCCACATTTTATATGAATTTGTTTTGGCATTATCATGTTGGTGACATGTTTAAATAGAGAATATACATCATAGATTTAGAGCTATAAAAAGTTTTAGTGGCTATCTAATCTAACCCCCTTTATCTTACAGATGAGGAACCTGAGTCCAAGATGTCAAATAATTGCCCCACCATCACATAAGGGAGAAGTGTAGGCTTTGAACCAAGGTCCTCTCACTCCAAATCTAGTATTCCTTCCATCATTCCACATTCTTTTTTTTTCCTTTTAAACATTATTTTATTTGGTCATTTTCAAACATTATTCAGTAGAAACAAAGATCATTTTCTTTTTCTCCCCTCCCCCACCACCCCTCCCAATGAAGATACGTGATTCCTCAGGGTATCTCATGTGTACTCGGTCCGAACTCTTTTCCATGTTGTTGGTATTTTCGTTAAGATGTTCATTTAGAGTCTCTCCTCAGTCATATCTCCTCCACCCCTGCAGCCAAGCTGTTGCCATTCCTTTGTGTTTTTACTCCCACCATTTGTCCTCTGCTTAAGGGTAGTGTTTTTTAGATCCCTGCAGATTGTTCAGGGACATTGCATTGCCACTAATGGAGAAGTCCATTACATTCGACTGTACCTCAGTGTATCAGTCTCTGTGTACAATGTTCTATGCCATGTTTTTATGACCTAGTGTATGATCAATCTTTGTGAATGTGCCATGTGCTGCTGAAAAGAAGGTGTATTCCTTTTTGTCCCTATTTATTTTTCTCCATATATCTATTAACTTTAATTTTTCTAGGATTTTACATTTTACTTTACAAACTCTCTATTTCTGCCAAACTGGATATTTCCCTTAAACAAAATTTTGTCTTCAAAGTCTTTGTATTTGCATGTGTTACTTCACGTTGAATACACCTTTCATATCTCTATTCCTTGTTATCATTTGGTTCAAGTTGGTTCCTTCAAGACACAGTTAAAAGCCCTCTCTTCTCTAGGAGGCCATCTTTGATTATCTACCCCATCTTTTTTTCTTCTTGAAGTTATTTTTTTTTGTATTAATACGTTTATTTCCTTTTCTATGAAGTTTTTTTGTGGCCCATCCCACTCCACCAAAAGGTAAGGTGTTTGAAAGTTCTTTGGCTTTGTATTTTTATATCCCCCTTGGATATCTGGGGATTTCAGAGAGGATTTAGAACCTCTGAGTCAAGGCTTGCCAAGGCCATTTGAGGACTGCTTATCCAACTCTGCAATCCGTCTGTGACCCAAATATTACTTATGGCTGGTAAGTTAGAGGGACATCTGTACCAGGCATGTGAAGACCTCCCTTACAGAATAGGTGGATGCAAACAATTTGTTCCAAAGGACCCAGAAGGCTACAGTTGAAGCTTGCACTGTGGAGCCTTCCTTACCTCTTGGTCACTAAGACACTAAGGTTTTTCCATTATATCCAGAGCCATTGGGAGTCATTTTGATTTTTGCCCTACCAAGGGATTCCAGTGACATTGAAAGAAAGATTAAGATGGACAATTTAAACAACTCTGCCTCACTTATATCTGATTTCCACATGTCAAAAGATATTAACCCCTTTACTTAGCAGAGGGTTTTGGGTATTTAATATAGTTTTTTTTTTTATTAGAAGTGTAGCCAGTACACAGTGTAAGATCAGAAAGGGTTTGAAAGTTTTTTTTCCCCAGTCCATGATGCTGTAAATAAAAGAAATAACACTATTCTTTTTTCTCTGATTTTTCAAAATAAAAAGAAAGGTATTGAAAAGCCAAAGTATATAAAACTGAGATCATTTGATTTCTGAACCCTCTCCCAATGCCAGACATCCAGAGATTTGGTGGGAGGTTTTTTTCTGATAGATTGTCTATTCTCCCAATATATGTGAACTTTTCATTCTTCTAATAAACTTAGACCTGTTATCTGGAGTTTCTTGTTAGACCATAAAACTCATTACCATATGAAGAATGTTGAAATTCTATAATAAGCAGGAAAATAGATATCCAAGTGGATCAAATTTTATATTCTTTAACATTTTGAAAAACTCCTCTTATTCTGAGGTTGTTTGGGCTGTCAGGTGATAAAGAATCTATATTTCTCTTTGCTCCTGATATGTCTATATGTGTATATGCAAGCAGTGGAATGGTTGAAGGAATACAAAGAGTATAAGGAAATCCTAATGAGAAAACTTCTGCCAATGTTGAGCAGCAACTGCTCTGTAGTTTAAAGTAATATACAAATATTTATATATGTGTATGACTCAGACTAAGAAATAATAAATAATAGATAATATATTAATGATATATATTACATATATCTACATATATATACAATCTCTCTGAAATTATATCTTGTAAGGCAGTTCTGATCTCTATTCTTAGAACTTATACAAGTATATTTAGATTTAGATCTATGGATCTTGAATAGATATAGTAGTATGTATATACATGTAATTGTGCTTATTTATAATAGTCATTAATGTTAGTGTATGATAGAAGGAGCATTTCAGACCCCCTCCCTAGGGTTATTGTTGTGTCTGATTCTTCAATACTTTGTGTATTGGTCCATGGAATCAAGAACAGTGAGACATGATAGGCAGCTAAATAACTGTCATCACAAAAATAAAGGATGTCCCCATCCTTTTTATTTTCAAAGCAATTAAAATTTCAATATTTAAATAAAAACTTTAATGACTAAAAATTACACAAAGGCTTTTGGGAAAAGTGGATACATAGGCACATGAGTAAATGAATGTGTGTATGTATATTGTGTGTGTGTGTGTGTGTGTGTGTGTGTGTGTGTGTGTGTATTGATTGAAGGTGGAGGGGAGAGACAGACAGACAAACAGACAGACAGGCAAAGGGAGAGAGGTGTCACTATGCCACATCTTGGCCATAACCTAACTATGTAACATGCCCCCTATCATGACTTCAACTTTAGTGCCCCTATCTGTGTTGCCTTCCACTATTAAAACTTTGTTCTTTTTTTTTAACCCTTCCCTTCCAATTTAGAATCAAGACTAAATATTGGTTCCAATGCAGAATGATATGGGTTAGGCAATTTCGGTTAAGCAACTTACCCATGGTAACATAGCTAGGAAGTATCTGAAGCTAGATTTGAAGCCAGGACCTACCATCTCCAGGCCTGTTTCTCTATCCACTGAGCTACCTAGTTGGCCCTAAAAATCTTTCTTCTTGAATTCAGGGACTGTCCAGCTTGCTTGTACTAGTGTCCTTAGTGCTTAGCATAAGTAATTTCTCATTAATTCATTCATTCTTTCAGAGAGATTCCAAAGACAGTGGCATTAAGTTATTTGCCATGAATAAGTTAGCTAGTACATCAGAGGCAGGTCTTGAATCCAAGTCTTCATGCCTCTGAGAATTGCCCACCATCTGCTCTAACATGCTCCTCATACACATGCATTTATCTATGTATGTATTGTATAAATGAACTGACTGAAATATTATTACAATTATTTATTATTCCATGGAATAGGAAGAATAAAACAAGAGCTAAATTATCACAAATCTTTTATTCAAGTATTCACATGTTTTTAAGTAAGAGTGCTTGGACTATTTATTTTATTTTACTCATAAATTTAACCACCTGAAATCCAGTTCTCCCATTGTTAAAAGAGCATAATTAGATTTTAGTACATGTTTCAAATACTTCTTGTGAGTCTCAAATGAAATGATGTTGGTGAAGCACTTTGTTATCTGTAAGGCATCAAATAATAACTATTATTGTTATTAGACAATGCAAAACTCAAATATACATCACAAAAATAATATAGTCAATGATTGGCACAATATATAGTGATATAATAATATTTAATGATTTTTAATTGTGTTTCTAATTTTGAATGAATAACATAACAGGTTTTTAATCGTCTTCAGTCTAAAATGACAAAGAACCCTTTAAAATATATTTTCTTCCTATTATGAATAAAGTATAGGAACTGTCATCTGACGATATCGCAGAAAAAAGTATGGAAGAGATGTTGAAGGAGTGGAAATAATATCTGAATGACAGAGGAACATCGAAAATCACCATGCTGTTCCTACTTTTTCGAAATATATTATTATCCACATTTTGCAGAATAATAGAATGTATTCAGGCAATTTCTTTGCAACAAATGTCAAAAAAGGAAAAGGCCCATATAAATCACAATGTTGCAGAATGATGCTCTGTGTCCTCCCCAGAAACATTGTATTTTTGTTTGAAATGCGTAAATTTAGCAGAAAATCAGTTCTCCCTAGGGACTCCAGACAAGAGTCCCTGAGGACTGAGTACTTTTACTTTCCTTTTCAATGTATACAAGAAACTGTTTGCAAAGACTATAAAGTACCCCAGTCTACACTGTGCTTGGTATAGAGGTTCATTGGCTTTTTATATCAGTATTTTTGGAAGGAAGGAAGGAAGGAAGGAAGGAAGGAAGGAAGGAAGGAAGGAAGGAAGGAAGGAAGGAAGGAAGGAAGGAAGGAAGGAAGGAAGGAAGGAAGGAAGGAAGGAAGGAAGGAAGGAAGGAAGGAAGGAAGGAAAGAAGGAAGGAAGGAAGGAAGGAAGGAAGAAGGAAGGAAGGAAGGAAGGAAGGAAGGAAGGAAGGAAGGGAGGGGGAGGGAAGGAGGGAGGAAGGAAAAGGAATGGATTTCCTTTCTGCCTGATCTCTAGGTTGCTTAATGAAAAAAAGGGAAAAAAATGAAGCTGAAACTGAAATGAATTCATGCAGGGTGACTTTTGAATGGCCCCTCACTTCATGAAGTATTAACCTGGCTCTCTAGAGAGAAACTTTCAATGAAATCAGTATCTAGAATATTTACAATATATCCTAATTTCATAATCTCTTTACATTTTGAAAATAATCTCTTTATTTAGTGGACATAGACAATTCTCCAAGCTCATGCTCCCTTTTCATTATAACCCCACTTTCCTCTTGATTAAAAAAAAACAACAAAATATATATTTATTTATTTCAGGTATAGGTTTTGAATGTCCAGCTCTTGCTCATTAGTTATATAAACAAATGGTTTAACGTTACTGAGCATTTATTTTTTTTATCTGTAAAATAGAAATAAATATCATCCTACTTACTATAAGACTATCATGATCAAAGTGCTTTGTTAACCCCCCACAGGAGGGTGATCATAATGGAAAGAAGAGAGAGAAAGTTAATGGAAAGAATCCCATAATTTTTGTGTTAAAAGACTGTTGCACAATGCCTGGCACAAAGAAAATATTTAATAAATTCTTTATTACCTAAATTTGTCAGCCAACCCAAATATGGGAAGTATACCAACAACATGTCTGAAAGATAGTCGTAGGCTCTCTGCCCGAAGATATCTAAAGCCGAAGAACCTATATTTGGAGAGATTTAGAGAGACAGGAATAATTTTGGTATTGGAAGGTCTGTTTTATCAATAAAAGTTTGAATGTTTATAAGTTACAAGGGAATATTTATCAATATGCGTTTTTGTCTTTCTTATCTTTTCTTATATTTGCACATGTTGGCATGACGTGTTTTTTTTCTGAATGCCACATGTGGCAGTCACTTCTTCCTTCTCTAGCATTTGACTCTAATTTGACAGATATTTCCTTTCATTGTCATTTTTAGATGCTTTTTGCCTTGCTACCTAGACTATAGACTTCTTAAAGATAGAGCTCATGTTCAATATTTTCCTGTTTTGTGTAAGGATAATTTAGGGTCATGACCTAATCTACATTTAATTTTTGGTCACCAGGGGATATCCCAAATAAAAATACCCAAGTAAGTTTTGAAATATGGTGGTTTAATCAATATATAGGGGAGAAATCAAGGAGAAGAGAGAGAGGGAGAGGGTATAGGATTTCTCCCACCTGGCCTATGCCAGGGGAAGTTCAAAATCCTCCACCACAAGGTTTCTGAAGAAGATTAGAGGCTTCTAAGTGGAGAGTGTTTGGAAGGTAAAAGAGAAAGAATCAGCCTAAAACTCCGAGAGATCTCAGAGAAGACACCTCACTGAACTAGGTTACTAGGCTTTCTCCAGTATGGTATGAAAGGATATCTCACCACTAAAAACGGGACAATAGCAGCTGCCAAGCTGCTCAGCCAGCTGCCTCCAGCCACCTTTCCACTGTCAAAGAGGCCCAAGAGAGGAAGTGCCGCAAAATATATAGATGGTTTTACATCACTTTCCTGCATCTCACATGTACCAGTGATATCTTAGGCTTGACTTAGGGACAACCCAGGGGCCTGTCAGTTGTTTCTGATTTGACATTTGCTAGCACATGTCTGTCATAGGCCATCCTCCTAAATACTTAATACTTAAGTATGGTATAGATATTCCTGATTTTGTTAGGCTAAGTAGGGTGGAGTAATTTAAAGTTCATATTTGAGAATTAACTTTGCCCCTTATCACAGTAACATAAGACAACATCAGGGAATTTTTTATAACAATATGTTGAATAAAAGGGAAGTCTTTAGGGAAAAAATGGTGCTATCCTAACATGGAATGGGCTGACATGGGAAGAAGTATTGGTCATAAATTACTCACTGGTTATTGGTTCCCCCTCCAAAAACTTCATGCAATATTTGGCTTTGTCATAGATGATAAAGAAGAATTTTTTCTTTTAATAGTTGACCTAATTTACCTCTGAAGGCTCATTCAGAAGTAACATTTTGTGATATTGTGTAATAAAATTTTATTATATTGATCTATTTTCATTTAGTAATATTGCTGCAAATGCCATCTTGTAAAACCTCTCTACATGTACACACTCGCATATAAGCATGTATCTATGTATTTATTGTATGTACACATTTGTGCCCTACATACATACCATATATAGACTAAAATCCTTCTATTTAGATCTCATTTTAATGAAGATATTACTCCTTAAACTCTTTAGTTAATGCTCCAACTGATTTCATATCATACATCATTATAAATGAAAGAGATCTGAGAAGTCATGTAAGTACAGCATCCTTTTTTTCATGAATTTAGAAGGGAGGAGGACAATTGAAAGGATTTACCAATGATCAAGCTGTGGATTAGTAGCTGAAATGGGATAAGCACCCAATCTCCCTGCTTCCCAACTTAGTGTCATCTCCCCTCTCTGCTTTGCTTATGTCATTCCCCCTGAGGAGAATGCTTTTTTGCCATCTTACCTTTGCTTAAAATTGCACATCCCCATGAAATTTTTCTTGAATGTCACAGCTGGCAGTGATTTCTTCCTTCTCTAGCATTAATTTTTTTTTTTAATTTGACGGATAATATCTTGAATTACCCTTTTAAGGTGTATATTGTCATGCTAACTTTAATTAGACTGTAATGCCCTTGAAGCCAGAGCTCATATCTATTATCTTCCTGTATGGAGAAAAACTAATATTGCCCCTCATCACAGCAATATTTATAGCCTGAATTTTTGCAAGATTTTCCAAGTCATTTTGTATATATCACCCCATTTTAATCTGTACGTCATAGGAGAAAATCAGATGATAAGATATTATTCCCATTTTATAAACAAAGAAACTAAGAATAGGAGAGTTTGAGATTTTTTTCCAAAATAATTCTGCAGATGACGGAATATCTACTAGAATATAAGTCTCTTGACCACTAATCTAATGTTTATTCACTTGTCCTCCATTACCATTTATTGTGGTACACTGATGATGAAAATGAGGATGATAGTATTAATGATGATAATAACATCATTTTTGTCCACTTGAACATATTAAGACAAACTTGCTTTATTCTCTGAAAATCAAATTTCCCAATTGACTTGGTTTTTTGAAATCACTTTCCCCTTTCACTGGCTTGTTATGGTTCAGAAAGCTCCACACTACTCACATTTGCTCTGAATTTCCCATAAGACATTTGAAAAAATAAATAAAGAAAAGATAAGTGAAGTACATCATAAAAATTGTAGGAGAGTCATTATTTTGGATTTAGTATCTCATACTCAAAGTCTTTGCCAGGAATTTCTCTTTAAAGCGTTTGCCACTTTTCTGCCTAAGGGTAAGCAGAATCTTGTAAATAGACTTCTTTCTTTCTTCTTCATGTATTACAAACTAGCCAGGGAACCTCATCTTGTCTGACTGCTTCCATTCCTAATGCAGACTAGAAGACTAGGTTGATAATTTAAACTAGTAGGTGGGATGCAGAATCTTGGAACTTTTTTTTTCCTTACCAAAATGTTGTCATTATGATCTGTTTCACTGTATAGGCTATGTCTCACTCTTTTCAATTTGCTCTAGCTAAACCTACTATTATGGCTTAGTAAGTTGTACTTGCAAATATTTTCAATGTGTACTGCAATATGAAATAAGAGGTAAGGCTTTCATTTTTTTCCTAGTATTACATGTTCCAATATGTCCCTTGACATTTTTAGTAGTCCATTTTGCAATCAAAAAGAATGTTCTGTTTTCTCATTATATGAAAAAGAGAGCCACATTAATATTTTAAGAAATGTTTTTCAGGTCACATTGACCCATGCATTTTGTGTTTGCATCCAAAGGTTTAGAAATAAAGTATAAAAAATATCAGAAAGGGGCAGAAAAAAAAAACCTTCAGGAAAAAAGGAAGCCATTATGCATTTTTTTCTTGTTTATTTCTTTTAGTACAAAGTCAACTGAGGATTAAGATTCTGAGACTAAAATTTTCTGTTATGTTTTCACTAGTTTGTCCTTTCTTTCAGCCCTGTTTAGTTCTCTCTGTCACCCACGAGTGCCTTTCCTTGTTGTTATACTGATAGCATTTGCCTAGTCTTTGGCTCTAGAAAATAGAAATTAATACTGGATATCGAGCTTTTATTTTCTGCATGATGGAATAAAACATGTCCTCAGGATTTCTATCCTCAGCCTGCCAAAGTGCTGTTCTCTGGATGTGTGAACTACAAAGATCAATGAAGTTACACCTAAGGACTGGCTAGTACAGTAAATAACACTAGTGTCTCATTCACAATAGCCCCAGTCTGATGTGTGAGTACATTTCTTGAAGGAATAGGATTAATATTTAATGGATGTTCTTTCTGTTTAAAATAGGATAATCTTTGACAGATGGTGGTTTTAAATGAGAACATTACAATAATTCAGATTGGACTGAACACATTTTATCTTTGTACTTTAAAAAAAATCATTTAATTAATGTGACATTTTTTATATAAGAATTGTCCCTAATTACAAGTCAGATACATTGAAATTTCCAGAGACCACCCCAGTTTTTTTTCCGTATTATGCTATCACCAAATATTTCCTTATGCAATTTGAATTAATTATAAATCATTTAAAAAATAACCAACAAGTCAAAATAATTTTAAAATAAATGTGTATTGATGAAATGCTTTATATTACCTTTATTATTTTACTCATGGGATTCAAATGCCATTCATCTTTCATAACTGTCTTCAAAATGAATGTTTTGGGAGAGATGTTGAATCAATTTTATTTTGCTGAGATGTGTTGTTGACCCAAGATTTAAAGGGCAAATTGGGCACCCATCATTGCAGTCAGAATGCACTGGCCTGCAAGGAAAGGTCATCGTTCTCTTTCTTCTCGCTATAGAGATCTATTAGTGAAAGCTAGTGAATGTCTGATGTGCTATAAACCCGATGCATATTTAGACTCTCTCATTATGTTTAGAGCACGGCTATAAAAACATGCAGCATGAAATTCGGCTGATGGATGGGTGTCATTGCTTAAATGAAAGCTTTGAATCACAAATGTGTGTGCAAGTAGTTATTTGCTTCCATTTGTAAAATACCACTCTAAGTATGTATTCAGATTGAATAATGTCCATGGTACTGAAAGAATGTCTAAAAGTACTTTATATCAGACTAAATAGTAGTAGACATGCTAGCTGTATATAGTATCAAACCTATGTCCTTGGACATGCCAATCTTGACCTTGTACTTTGAAAGTGTTTAAAATTTCCTTATATTATGGATATGTTCAATGGAATAGATGTTTTGTTAAGATTAACCCTTAAAAAATTTGTGATAGTTGAAGGCTCCTTGAACATACAAATTGCCTTTTTTTCTTTATTTTATTTTTGACAAAAAATGAAAGCTAAGGTTGTCTACATACTTCCTTATTAGCTTCTTTGTTTTTAAATTTATAGCTATATGAAAAATGTACATAAACATAGCCAGTTTTTGATTGCTAACATGATAAAGAACCTGAAATTGTTTTTTAAATAATTTTTATTAATTCCCTTAATTTTATTTATTTATTTATTTATTTATTTATTTGTTTGTTTGTTTTTAAACCCTTAACTTCTGTATTAGAATTGATAGTATATATTGGTTTTAAGACAGAAGAGTGGTAAGAGCTAGGCAATGGAGGTTAAGTGACTTGCCCAGGGTCACATAGCTAGGAAGTATCTGAGGTTAGGTTTGAACCAAGGACCTCTCATCTCTAGGCTTGACTCTCAATCTACTAAGCCATCCAGCTGTCCCCTTCTCTTCCTTTTAAATTGAGGAAAATTTAAATTTTCCACCCACAAAAAAAAAAAGAAACCCAAACCCCTTAAATGTGTTTATTCCACTGGCTACTACTTCTTGTTATAACTATTTGTGGATTCTAATTTATCTGAGTACATTTGTCTCTTCCTTTTGATGATGTAATCATTTTCATGAGAAATAGTAGATGTTAAGATGAGCCATTTCCAAATCCTAAAAATATATTTATCTTTGTTCTTTCTAAGGAAAAAATATACCTTATTTCAACTGATGTACCAATTTTAATGTTATTATATGATATCTACTAACCTGCTAATCTTCCTACCTGTTTCGCACAAAACTTGAGTTGGCAAAGTTGAATCTGACATCTAAGGAAGTGGGTGGGATTAAACGATTTAGTAGTATACTGATTTAGAGAAAGCCTTTTTCTTGTGGTCCTATAAGTAATAATAAATTTATTCCTGCTCAATCCTTAAGAATGTATTAGTGACTCACAATTTTAAGGGAAAATATCTATATCTTATGTGTAATCTATTCTTTGAGCTAAAATATGTTGTAGTATAAAATGCATTGTATTTGCATTGAATGTAAAACAGCTGTTTTAGTGTATTTCTCTTTTCCTATTTTCAAATTACTTACAAATATTTTTAATATATCTAACTATGAAGAGTTTTTTAAATACTCAAGTGGAGTGATCAGATATACAAAATGGAAGAATTTTCCTGTTTAATGAATGAAATAGTGATACTCTAGTCCTTGGCTTATGTCTTCTCTTTAGGTGTATAGAATGTCACCATTCCTGGATAGACATCATCTTCATATTGCCCTTTCTTGTGATCTTTAAGTGGAGGATCAACCAATAAATCAATGTCAGTCTATAAGTATTATTAAGTACTTCTTAATAAGGCATTTTTCTAAGGACTGGGGATATAGATAATAAGAAATTTAAAAAATAATCACTTGCCTTAAAGGGATACTACATGTAAAGAGAGCTGCAGAAAAAAAATTATATATCTCTATTTATTATATTGTATTTTTGTGTCTATTTCAATCTATATCTATATCTGTCTAACTCTGTGTGTATGTGTGTGTGTGTGTGTAGGGAGAGAGAGAGAGAAAGAGAGAGAGAGAGAAACATAAAAAAGAAAAGTTCTTAAGACAGAAAGGACAAGATTTGCCAAATTATTCCATAGGTGGGGATGAGTGTGAGATAGTGTGAGTGTGAGATAGTACTCAAGGATGGCACAAATCCCTAATCTGGTGACAGGAAGGAGTACCCTAAGCTTTAATTAGGAAAATTCAGAAGATGGGTAGAATTTGGTAGAAAGATGCATTCTAAGGTACTTGGAAGACATCCAGTTCAAAACTTCAAAAAATAATTTAATAAATAGCATCTTTTTGGTCCTATCAGATTCTATTTTTGTGGAGAATTAGGAATTATTTTGTCTTTCTTTTTTATAACTCCAATTGCTAGCATTATTCCTTTATTCTTTGAAACTAGGAAGCACAATAAATGTGCTTCATTTGCATTTGAAATAGTCATTGTCCTTCTCTTTACAGTAAATTTGGGTTATTTAAGGGGCCAGGGTTGGGGAGGAGAGGTTTTCTCAGCTTTAATTTCTATAGATATATTCTGAGATAGTCACTTCTTTTTATTCCTCATTTTACTCCTAAACAATGTGTGTGTGTGTGTGTGTGTGTGTGTGTGTGTGTGTGTGTGTGAATGTGTATGTGAATTCGATTTCCTCAAATTTAATTTGCTTAAGACACTGGAGAAATTCCATTTGAAAAGGAGATATGTAATGTCTCTGTTCAACAGTGAAGAGTCATTTCATTACTATAATTCAGAACTGTAATAGGAAATCAGTAAATAGGGTGCTTGATATGTAATATACTATGCTGTGAGCTCTGGATTCAAGTAAAGACAAAAGGAAGATAAATGTGCTTTGAGTTGAATCTTGAAGGAAGTCAGGGAATCTAAGTATAGGTGCAAAGAATGAGCATTCCAGACATGGGAGATAGCTTGTAAAAAGACCTGGATATGTTAAGGGGACTAAAATATAAGAAAAACTATAATGATAAGAAGAGATCAGTCATCAAAAATCCAACTAAAATTCTAGGTCCTCCAAGAAATCTCTTATTAGTCTCCCAAATGAGGATGCCTTTTTTCCCCAGAAGATTTTGCTTATACCTTTCTACTATACTTATATCTCATTCTATATGATGTTTATTTCTTTGTCTTCTCCATTTCTATTCCATTTAAATTCTATGAAAAGTTACTGTGCCTCCTCTAAATGCTGTGCTCCTCCTAAAACCCACAACAAGATATTATACAGGGATTTTCATAAACTAGAACTTGATAAATAGGGCATCTAGATGGCACCATGGAAAGAGGGCTAAGCCTGAAGTCAAGACTTGAAGCTCAAAGGTAGCTTCAGATACTTTTTAGCTGTGTAACCCTGGTGCATATTATTCTCTGTCCCCTTTTTGAATTGAATGGCCCTCTTTTAATGGGAAATTGCAAAATTCAGGATATCTAAGATATTAGGAACTAAAGCTAGAATTGGTCTCACAATCAAATCTTATAGGGTCTTAGGGATGAGACTAAGGATTTTGAGAATAATTGTACCATGATCAGAACAGATCATGCAATAAGAGAACCTTGTACAAAGTTACAACAACCTTGTAAGATGATCAACTGTGAAGGACAACTCTTATCAGCAACGCAAGTCCCTCCAAGGGATTCATGATGAAAAAAAACTATCTACCGCCATAGAAAGAACTGATGGAATCTGAATGCAAGATGAAGAATGCCATTCTTCACTTTTTTTCCTCCTTGAATTTTTCTCTAATGTAAGTTATATGTTTTTTTTAACAACATGACAAATATAAATATGCATCATATGAATACACTTGTACAACATATATCTTATTATCTGACATTTTGGGAAGCAATGAGGGATTGGAGAGGGAAGAACATAGATCACAAAATATAAAAACATGATTATTAAAATTATATTAAGTTGGTGAAATTGGTGAAGAAGTGAGGAGGGTCTAGAGCCTAATTGTCTCAGAGAGAAAAAAGGTTCACTTTTTTTTTATAGAAATATAACATTTACATGGAGACAGTTTTTGGGGGGAAGGGAATAAAGATGCATTTAATTTCCCTTTTCTAATTTTTATTTCATGTAGTAAGCCCATCAGCATTTATTAAGTGCTTACTAGGTAACTGGACATGATATATATTTTCATAAAATCACTAGATTGTGATCCAGTAGGACATATGGTTTATATGTACATTGTGGTGATCAGTTAAATATATGGGCATGAAAAGAAAATGTGCTTATAAAGCTGTTAAAAATTTGAAAGAGCAGAAACACAAAACAGGAAATCACAAGTTCCTGTTTGTTTTGTACTTTTGTAATTCAAAAGCCCCCAAATGTATTTACATTCTTATATTTACATTCTTATAGCAATTTCATACAACTGTTAAAAATAGAAGTCTGTCAGGAAGATGCTGGCACAATGCTCCCTATCACCCTACAGATAGGCCTGCTAGATCATGAATAATAGAGCTTGTTTTCTCAGTTTTCTGTGGCAGTGTGTTCCAGGCAGATTGTACCATTTATGGTTATGGGATATGGATAGTCATTCTTTAGTTGTATTGGATTTGGCCATTTTGAAGCTTCCAGAATTAAATACATTTTTTTAGCATTCTGATGTTATATTACATATAAATATTCCATTTCTACTTTCTTCTTTTTTTACAGTACATTTTTAATAATTAGGCATTACCTTAACTACCAGAAATACAATTACACTCTATGTTTTATTGAGTAGGTATTATTGTCCTGAAAAATCAGATATTTAAAAATCTACTGCAGAAGATAGAATGAGCCATGCATGACAGCACATAGCAATGCCAAATTTGCCATTTGACAAGTTGTATTTCCCTCTGGCTTCTTTTCAGTTAAAAGAGGGACAGAATGAGGTTTTTGTACAACGCTACTTGCTTGGTAAGAGTTAGTATATCCCTCCTTCTGAGTTACCAGCTGTTGCAGCATGTTCAAGAAGTATCCATGATTCCTTCCCTGTGGCTTTACCAGGTGCTACAAAGCCTGAAGGAGTTAAACATGGCACTAACTTTTACAGATGTCATTGTTGTAATCCACATGTAAAGAACTCCATTGATTAAAACTTTGGGTAAATGATAGATCAGTAATTAAACTTAACATCAGTCTACAATCTAGAATTAGTTGACTTAGAGTCTGTATTTTTTGCTTTAAGTTTAAATGAGCAAAAATACAGAATTTTAAATGATTTAAAAATTATCTTCTAAAGGTCTAAATTCTAATGTGGATGCTTTTTCTGTTCATTCTTCTGCTAATAGATACTTTATGATTTTTCTTTCTCAGTTAGATTTTTACCAGAGCATTTAATACAATTTGTTTCATGATGCTATAATGGGAGAGAAGCAGCCATAGTGGTGCAAAGTCAAAAGCTTTTAGTTTAGGTCTCATGTTGGCTATTTAATGCTGTGAAAGGCATTTTAACCTTTCAGTGCCAAAGGCACTGAGTTCCATACAAGACTGTATATATGTTTATGGTATGTATATATGTGTATACACACATACATATATAATATAGACACCTATACATGTATGTATGATTGAATTTTCATTTATCTATATATGTATAGCTAGAGAGAGAAATAAGCCAAAATTATGGGCTAAAATCTTTCCCCAACCTAACTTTCTAGGTCTGTTTCATACTCCTTCACTTCCATTGCATATTTTACTTCCTGGTCAAACTGGACTTTTCACATTTATTATCCTCTACATCTTTGAATTTGCTGATGCTATTCCCCTAGGCTAAACTGGATTCCTCTTTTAACAGATTTCATTCATATATTGACTTGTTAAATTATTTTCTGTCCTTCAGGGTCCTGTTCAAGTGTCATCTTTTAATGATTTCTTTGATTTCTTTAGATAGAAGTAGATTCCCCTTTATTCAAACTCTTTATGCTATTGGCTTTGGATCCACAAATATAATTATAACATTTGAACTTGTCCTATGGTTACATAAATTACTTTCTCCACTTACCAAATCAGAAATTTCTTGAAGGTAGAGATTAGGATGCTTTCTATCCTTCTTTTTCATCCTCTGTATATAGCACAGAACCTTACATAGAAAAGTCAATCAATGAATATTTGGTGAATTTAATTGGAGAATATTTTTTTTTCTCAATACAGATTCTTTTTGGTCCAAAAATCCCATAAAGAAAGCATTAACATTTAAGTAAGTGGTATATTATATGGAAATTGAGGGCTAAGGTGGTGAGAATAATTTTAAAAATGTAATTTCTATGATCACTTTAGCCAAAATACTTATTTTAAAAGAGATATGAGTATTTCAGATGATAATAATAATACTTTGATTATACGGTACCTTTATCTAAAGAAATCTTTGTCTTCATATATATTATTAATTTATCTTTATCTTTCCATTCTAAAAAGGGAAAAGAAATTCATGCATGAATATGTATCTTAACTTGCCAGCATTTTACAATTAGAACAAAGATCTGGTCTTCTTCCATTAGGAACTGAAAATTAGTTCAAAACTTACTTTCAGACTAATTATATATTTCACTAAAAAGATAAGTAGTTTTCTTTTAAATAAGTTATTCTTTCAAAAGAGCTACTTTGTAGTTACAGATGGTTCTCTCAAACATATCTTGAGATTATTATGATGAATTCTTTTAAAATATAATTTTATAGCTTTAGAGCTAGAGATAGAAGTCAGTTAGTCAAAGATCTCATTTTTATAGATGAGGATCTGAGTTCCAATGATATGAAGTCACCTACGAGGAGCCATGAAGTTGATTAAGTGTCTGATGAAGGATTTGAACACAACTCTTCCTAAGTACCTTTTTTCCTGTGGCCTGCTGTCTGAGAATAGACTTTTAATAATGGATCTGCTCATTTCATAAGGTTTAACTTATGGGATTAAAGCATAGGCATAGTTTATAAGATTCTAGAGAGGAAAGAAGAGTTCACAAGATTTAAAATGATGGTCACTTAGACACTCTCCTCCGTTTCTTCAATTGGAATGAGACAGTCATATTTGAACCAAGAAAGCTTTCCCAAGATGCCTCCAAATGTAGCTATATTCTACCACTTTGGGTATATAGTTGAATTTGAATATTTTTTACTTCAAATAATGATATCTCCTGAAAATCTCCACACTTACAATAAGTATATCCATTTATCCATAGAAACCAGTATCTGCATCCGTAATATTCTGGGCATGTGTAGTGAAGTACTACAGTGGCTAGCTCCCCTCTTTCCCATAGGCAGGATACTGTTAATACTCTCAGCCTTCAAAGTCTTTGCTCTATGAATTTGTGAATGTTGAGGTTTTCAGGTATCCATGACTTTTTCTACTAGTCTGTAGAGGAAGAGACATCCCTTTCAAGGGCTAAGTCCTTTAGATATGCCATAATTATTACCCCCCACTTAACTTTTCTAGGGACTTGTTCCCATAATTAATTTCCCCAGTTTCTCCAGAATTTACTTCTTTGCATGTAATATATCTCTGATGAAGAAAGAGTATTTCCTTAAAATTCATGTTCCTTTAACTGCTAGCCATTTTGCATTTTGCAAAACTGATGATAACAATATAATTGGAAGGATTCTTAGGTGTTCTCTTGCCAAGTATCCCACTCAATTCTAAAATACACCTGTTATTTTTCTTGAAGTATAGGGATGATAGTTAGGGAATGAGGATGACAACTAGATTGCTAAGATAACTGGGAAGTTGATGGTACCCTTAATTCTAAAAGGAAATTTTGGATGGGTGGATGGGAAACATAATGAATTAAGTTTTGTATATATTGAGTTTAAGATAACCTACTGAACATCCATTTTGAGATATCTGAAAAGCAATTGGATATTTGAGAATAAAGTTTTCAACAGAGAGGTTAGAGTATGTGTATTACACTGAAAAGATGCATGAATTTGTATTCAAGTGATCTGGATTCAAATATTACTTCTACTAGTTACCAGTTATATGCAAGGCAAGGGACGAGTTGCTTTGAGCCTCAGTGTTCTCTCTGAAAAAGCTCTAATATGCTTTCTAAACCATAAAGCATTTTTTGCATTAATATACATTGAAATAGATATAATTTTAGTTTCATAATCATCATTATTATGGCTTATTGTATTTTATATGAGATGGAGCACACTATCTTTTAAATATAAGGGTAGAGTATCCAACTTCACCTTAATTAATGTAATCATGGAATTTCTGCTTTAGAAACAACTGTTGATTCTATTAGCTATTTTTTCTGAGAACTTGTTTCTTCCCTTGATTCCTCCTGGGACTTTTATCTTCCAGCTACCTACCTCTTCTCCTTTCATATAGTTTCTATACTGCATTTTTGGTCCACATTTTTGGAAATAGTATTTTTCAAAAAGTTTTCATGTTCATTTCAAAAGCTTAAGAATGTATACTGAATTATTTCATGTGAAAAACATGAAAAAGCCATATTCCACATTTATGCTTTAGGGTTTGATATTATACACTTTAAATATACCAGGGTATACAATATATATATTACAGGAAGATCTGGGCCAAAGTCCATGCAAAGAATTGGCAGCAGTACTGAATGGTTCAGAATCTGCATCATTGGAGGACACATCCATAGAATCTTTGATCACAGAACTCTTTGAGTATAGTGGGTACATGGCAGAGGGCAAATTGTTTCTCTAGTCACCAAATTAATGAATTAAATAGTCCAGAACAGTGGCTTAAAAACTTGAAACAATGCTTCAGGTTATTATTTTCCAAATAATAATAATTAATTCATATAGCTATCATGTTCATAGAGTATTAGATTTGTCTCGGAAAGGTTCTATAATCTATCAAAATGAGTTTTAAAAAGAGAATTAACACATGTTATGACATCTATTTTATAGGGCCTTTCATATATAGAGACTTGCTTGTAGTATTAGCAGGCAATTCTCAGAAAATTATACAGTTTGAAAGAAACCAAATAAGAATAATATGTGATTATCCTGTTGACCTCTCTTTACAGTTCTCATAGTGTAGAGACATGTGGCATAAACCATTTCTTTCTGTTAATAAATAACATACGAAAAACCCTCATATAAATATAGTATAGTTTATTTTTTCTGACTTTTCCAATCAATATGATCTTTTTTAAGGTATTATAGTAGAATTTTAACAAAAGGGTAAACTGAGGCAGATCTCTAAGCAATAGTAGGATCATGCTACCTATCAATAAATAAATCTGTGCCTTGTTTCCAGTAAGCTAAAGATACCAGGCAAATAAACAGTCCCCCTTTTATAAAGTTTAGGAAGTACAGAACAAAGAGAAGAGCAAGATAGATGAAATTTTGGGATTAATTATATGATGATTGGTTACAGAGTTGAGGAACAAGGAACATTATTTGCTGGAAATTTAGCAACTGGGGCTAGCAACAGCCCTCTTTCCTTTTCCATGAAACTAAGAAAGATTCTGTTATTGCAGTCTAAGTGCAAGATGACAGCCCAAACTTTTGGACAACAAACCAAAAAGACAAACTGGGCAAGGAAAGAAAATGGTCCATTTCTTTTCTTTCTCAAACATACATAATATATGTACAGATATACATAGACTGTTTGCATATGAATGAGAAAACATTGGCTGGAATATAAAGATAATTGTAATGACTAATACCTGAGAAGATTCAAATTGATCCTGTATCATTTTCTTATTGATTCTGTTTATGAGTAGTTGATTTTCTTCTGTACTGCTTTATTGTATATAACTGCAGGTTCTTTGATTCTGTAAAATTCAGATATAATAGTTGTAGGAGAAGACACAGAAGGTCATTACACGTATCAAATGAAATAATGTGTACTCTGCAATCTTAAAGGGAAATAGAAATGTCAACTATTTCTATTGGAATTCTGATTCTAACTTTTGTTTGAAATATTCACAACATCAGATTTCTAAATCCTATTATCCATGCTTTTATAAATAAAAGCATTAATGATGATATTGAACAATATAATGTTACTCTGAAATACTACTGTAAAAGTAACTTTTTTTCTTGACAATTTGTTTAATCACCACTCTTTTGATATATTCGACCATTTTTAATTCACATAATCAAGTATTTCATCACATTTTCATTTTTTGTCACAAAGACATCATCGGACATTGATAAATGTCTCACTGAAATCTAGGTAAACTAGGTTGACCATGTTCCTTTGATGTTCCTGTCCAGAAAGAATCTGTGATCACTTTGAGGTGATTTGTTCTCAGTGAACCCAGACTGGTTTATAACATTCCCTCATCCTTTTCTAAGTGCTCACAAATTATCTTTTTTTTTTTTAATTTCAGAGATGGAATATTTTCTTTTATTTTGGAATCATTTATTTATCTTTATTTATTTATTTATTCAGTCTCTCTCTCCCTAGACTACCCTATAGAAGTCATCATCCAGCAAAATATATAGATTATGTCTTAAATGATAAACTATCTTTTAAGTAATTACAGTATTATTTATTGTTTCTATTTTTAGCAATTTAATCCTTGTTTACTTACCTCTGGTATGAATCGTTTACTTTCTTCTCCCTTTTGAAAACAAAACTCTCACTCATCTGTCTAAAATTGTTACAATGGTCAATGTTCCCCATTCTTTTTCAATCTAGAGAAGATCTCTCTGGAACTGAAATTGATTATAAATAGAAGTCTTTGCAATAAATGTTTTAAATGTTCTTCAGCTGGACTGATAGCAGTGGAATGAAATCCCTGCATAATGTCACTGGACATGAGGGGCTTGTGTATATTCTCACTTCACTTGCCAGCTTCACCCAATCAGAATGCCTGAGCAGTTCAAGATCTGAAGTAACTTGCAATTCAGATCTCTATCCCTATTTCATGTAACTACATAGGTTAATTGCTCTTTATGTCCTCACTCCCTCAGTTTTAAGAGTTCTGTCTCCTGCTTAATGTTTCTAGGAGACTGGTAACAGCATGCAGATCTGTCTGCTATTTTTCCTCAAAGTTTATGCTTTCCTAAATGGCTAGGTAATGTTAATCAAATGTCCCAGCCTATTTCCCAACAGAGCACCTGTCAAAAGATTTGTAATCTATTCTACCCAGTTATAGTCTGTAGATTTCAGTGGTTAAGTACAAAACCCTAAGGTACCATGAGTTTAGACATGAGTATCATAAAATATTACTTTCATTTAATGTATTTTTTTCTAATTTTTATGTAGGATTTGTCCCTGTTTCAAAGAAATGGAAGATTTTTACTTTACTGCTTTCTCCTAAATAACTCCCTTTTCTTCATTCTTTTTCCTCTCATTCTCTTCCTTCTATTTTTTGCTTAACTTCTTGAGGAAGTACAGTGAGGGAAGGCCCTTATATCTATAAATCTATACCAGTTTTGTTTACAAAAGTTTTGGGTTTTTTCCCCTTTTCTTGAAACAAACCTAATTCTCATCTTTCAAATTTCTACATATTGTTTCTAATGTTTCCTTCCGGTGTCATGTAAAAATGATCTTTATTCCTATTCATATTATATTTTTCAAAGTATTTGAAGAAGGTTATTTTCCTTTAAAATCTGCATCCTTAAATCTTTTCTTATTCATAGTAAACATCTCCAGTTCCTAGTCTTGGCAAGTACCTTTTCATCTTTAGTAGATCCTTTTATAAATGCTTCCATCATCACTGCAATAAAACAAAACAAAGGAGAACAAGATGAATGATGCTTTGACTTGATTATCTCAATTGTTTTACTTTTTTCTTTCCTCTACATTTTCCCCTCCTATTTCATTTGATTCTCCTGGTATGACTTTCTAACACTCCCTCAATGATTACTAAATAGAGTGTTTGGGGTTCCTGGGGAATGGGACTATAATAAGGATATTTATCTCCAGTAGAAGTTAATTACACATTAATTTGACACTTAGGACACCACCTTACATCACAAAATGCATGAATATGTACATGATTACAAACTCCATGAGCAGTGATTATGTTATAACTTATTATTTACTTAATACCAGCACATGTCATTCATATAGTTGCTACAAAATAAAACTTGTTAATGAGGAGGGGGAGAATATAAACACATTGAGAGTGCATGAATTATCAAGCAATGGGTAAGAATAATATTCAAAAATTATCATTAATTAAAAATAATTATTTTTCCTATTATTTCAAATACAGAGCAAATTCTATTAAACTTGAAAAATCCTTATATTCCTCATTCTTATTTTACAATATATCAATCAACATGCAATTTAGTATGTGCCTAATATGTGCTAGGCATCTTAATAGACATTTGAGATATAAATCCTCCATGAACTCATATTATAATAGGTTAAGCAGTATGTAAATATGTTAGAATGTGCAAAACATGTGCATGATAATTGGAGGGATGAGCTGTAGAGAAATGGAAAATCAGAAAGAACAAAAAACAACCCAGTAAGTTTGTGGAACAGTGGGTATAGTACTAGAGTTAGAATCAAGAAAACCTGAGTCCAAATCCAAGCTCAAGGACTATCAGTGACACTCTTCAAGTTACTTAACCTTTTTTGCTTTAACTCTCTCATCTAAAGAATGGAAATAATAATAGAAGCTCTCACTTAAAATTGTTGTGAGGATTATAATAATTGTTAACAGTTAGCATACTGACTGGCACCATAGTGCTACATAAATGTTAGCTATTATTATTAATTGTTATTGCTATTATTTAGAAGATGAAACTTGTTACTTGAAGGAGGAAAACATAATAGAAAGCTAATATCCTGCATTCCTAGATATATAAATTAAATAAGGTAACTTACCTATGAAATTTTTCAATATATCTCTCAACTTTTTCATTCATTTCATTTTTATTCATTTCCATTTTTATTATTGTTGCATATTTATTTTTTATCTTCTGATTTCCCATAATGGTAGAAATAGGGAATTATCTCTGATAGAGAAGTAACAAGGCATAGTAATTTGAACTTTGAACTTATAGTCAAGAAGACCTTGGTTGAACTATTACATTAATTCATTAATTATGTGGTCATGGTCAAGTTATTTAAAGTCTCTCATCCTAAATGTACTCATCTATAAAATGGGGACCATAAAACTTATTCTGTTTACTTCAAGTGTTTATTATGAAACTCAAATGACATCACATCAGTAACGAACACTGTGTTTAAAAGGATATAATATAATGTTAGTTATTATTATTTATACCTGTGCTGCATCCACAAGTCATCTTGTGAGTTCCTCAGGGAACAGTACTACTTAATGTTCAAGTTACTTTGGGTGTAAGATTCTTATAGCTGTAGCTCATTAGCACCCATCAGTATGTTTCCTTTTAATAATTAGCTAAGTAATTCAATAATTAGATTTAGTTAGAAAGTTTCGTTAGACTTCAGTTTATTGGGAAGAATGGACACATCCATAGAATACACTGTTAGAGAATCACAAATATAAGGAATACATGTAGCCATGTCAACAGATGCCTTTACTGAAAGACCCTTAAGTCATTTTGCTTCTTAGCATTGACTCAGATTATTCCCTCTAGGACAAAATCTCTTTTTTAGGTAGGAAATTTAGAGGAGTTTTTAGGACCTAACCTTTTCCATAGTCTAGTTCCTGACTACAAAGGCTAATTCTCTCTTGAAACCATAGCTGGTTTTTATCTATTACTAAGAGTTACATTCCTCAAGGCTGTCTCTTACCTTGTCTTTCTTTTGGCCTGCTCCTTCCTGGGTTCAGTAGCTCCTACTAGTCATACTAATATAGTAGTTCCACTAAAAGATGCCAAAGGCCAATGTGAATGGGTAGTGAGTGAGTCAGTTAACAATTTTAATTCTCAGTTTCCTCATTTGCAAAATGAGAACATTGGAGGACTTAAACTCTGAGGTCCCATGTAGCTCTAGATAAATGATTCCATGTCTACACCATTTAGGAATATTCCTAAACTGTTAAGGAATTTGAAAATACATGTAATAAGATTGATACATGAAAAACACTTCTAAAATGTATTCAGACATGATCTGGAAAGTTATATTCTTCCCAGTGATAGCTATATTGAAAACTAAAAATAACTAGAAATGATTATGATTTTCTTGAAAAAGTTGACTTCAACTGAACAATCTTCCCATTGAATAGAAGTAAAAAATGTATGCGTTGTTACCCAGTGCCAGATTGCTCTAATTGCATATCATCAAATGATAAATTATAACTTACATATATGATGGAGATCATATACATAAAATTACTATTTCAACTCTCTGATATAATTGCTTCAAGGGAAAGAATCTCCTATGATTTAGTTTTTGATTGAAGGAAGAGAAGTGTGCATTGCAAGTATGGGACAAAATATTATCTCAGAAATTAAATTGTCCTCATGGAATCAAAAGATTTGGGTTCTAGTGTCAGTTCTTCAATTAAATAGCTGTGGACCTGAGCAAATGACTCAATTCCTCTGAGCCCTATTCCCCAATTTATAAAATGGTGATAATAATAATAATTATACTACATATCTATCTGGATTATTGCCAGTATCAAATGATAATATGTATTTCAGTATGACTAAAGCAATATGTAAAGATAAATGAGCATCACTGTAAAACTGTAAAGAGGTAGGTAACCACTGTCAACTTTATATGAAACTTTTAGTTAAAGCATCTCTTGAAGATCATCTTTTAAATGACAATGCTGATATCAATAAAACTATTTAAAATTATAATAGAGTAAAAGGGGTGAAGAGAATACACAAGTGAAATTAGAATCTTTAATATCACTCACTAAGCCATACACATTTGTTAAATTTCTGCTGTATGTGCCAATCACAAGAGATATAAATTAAAAAGACAAAAAAGCCCTTCCTTTCAAAGAGCTTGTATTATAAAGTAAGTGTAAAGTTTTGTTTGTTGTTAATTGGACTTATATTGGACTCTGAGACATTTTTATTTTCCTATATTTCAATATGTACAATAGACTAAAGAGAAAAATTTATTTCAATATAGTTACAAATCATATAGCAAGAAATGAATTTACAAGAATGAATATGTGAGAACTGCATATCATTAAATAGCATTATGGATGTAAATATTTATCTGTGAGCATGTGCATATAAATATACTGTGCATATTCTTATTTACCTTCTACCAACCATGAACACATAAATAAATTAAATATAATTGAATAAATCTATATTTAAACTATGGAAAATAATGAGATAGTATGAATTTCAAGTTTTATAAAATGACAAAATAGTTCATCTAAAAACTAGCTTCTCTATTTTATTTATAAGAAGGGTATACATTTGATTATAAAAGCTAATTTAAAATAGAACCATCCTTTTTCTTAATGTAAATAATAATTCTATATGTGCTTCCTTTGTAATTTGAGTAATTGTAAACTAAAATTAGTGGCTTGTTATTCTGATCTTTGTAAAAAGAACAGCTATCTGCCCATATTAAGTAGTTTGTAGTTATATTCTCAGAATTTCTGGTGGGTGGTTGAGTATTGGATGAGAGTAAAAGAAATGGAATAAATAAATCTCTGGTCAAGTTTTAATGATTTAATAAATGGAGCAAAACAATTCCTTAGTATAATGCAAAGCATAATGTAAAAGTTATCTCTTTAAGACATTTTCTTTCTTCACTTTCTTGTCTTCTCCACAGATTAGAGGAGTTCCTCGTGTTTTTAACTCTTGCATCATGATATCTGTAAAAATAGGTATAGAGATCCATGCATAAATATGTATATATATTTATGTGTACTTTTGCCTGTTCTTATAGCATATATACCCACATAAGAATTTAAAAGAATTTGTAGTTATTCAATCCTATACAACTCTTCTTGGTTTAATTTGGGGTTTTCTTTTTTTATGTTCTTTTTTTCTTGTTTACACCTGGTTTATTCTTTGATTTAACTAATTAACTTAATTCAGAGTCCAGGTAAGCTTCACTCATACATAAATGAGGAAACTAAGTCCAGGAAAAAAAGAATGCTTTCTTTTTACCCCCAAAGGACATATAGTGGCCCCCAAGACTAGAGTTTAGGCCTTTTTGGCTCTCATTCAGTACTCTGCATAATATGCTATTAGGTTAAGGCACCCAGCAAAAGATGGATGGTTAGATGATGTTGATGTAGATGATGATGATAATGTTGATGATGTTGTTGTTGTTGTTGTTGTTCATGATGATGATGTTAATGATGCTGATGATGTTGTTGATGATGTGGATAATGTTAAAGGTGTTGATTATGTGGATGATGTTGAAATATATATATATATATATATATATATATATATATATATATATATATTGACATTTCATCCTATACAGTTTGTCAATGTTCCCTCTAAGTGTACTTCTTCTAACTACCCCGATGATAACAATTTTTAAGAGTTACCAATATCATATCTTCTTATAGGTATACAAATCATTTGAATTTATTGGGTCCCTTAAATTTTTTTCCCCTTTCTTAATTACCTTTTGGTAATTATCTTGAGTTCTGTGTCTAGGCATCAATTTTTCTGTTTTAGTCAGGTTTTTTCTTTATGAATGCTTGGAAGTCTTCTATTTTATTAAATGATTATACTTTCCCTTGCAAGAGTATAGTGAATTTTGCTGGTTAGTTGATTCTTGGTTTTAGACCCAGTTCCCTTATTTCCAAAATATCATATTCCATGCCTTCCGATCCTTCAGTGTAAATGCAGCCTAGTCCTGTGTTATGCTCACTGTGGTTCCATGGTATCTGAATGACAACTTCTTAGCAGCTTGTAATATTTTTTCCTTAGTCTGATAGTTCTTGAATTTGGCTATAACATTCCTGGGCATTGTCAGTTGTGAATTAAATGCAGGAGATAATCTGTGGATTCTTTTAATCTCTACTTTTCTCTCTTTTTCAAGATTTTTGGGCAGTTTTCTTGGATAATTTCCTGTAGAATGATGTACAGGCTTTTTCTTTTGTCATGATCTTCTGGTAGTCCAAGAATTCTTTAATTGTCTCTCCTGGATCTGTTTTCATGGTCTGACATTTTGTCAATGAGGTGTTTCATATTTTCCTTAATTTTTTCATTCTTTAGATTTTGTTTTATAGATTCTTGCTGCCTGGTGAAGTCATTTGCTTCTAGTTGTTGGATTCTAATTTTTAAAGACTAAATTTCATCCCTGGCATTTGGGTCATCCTTCTCCTTCTGTGTTGATTTTCTTTGTAGGTCATCTTTCACCTTCTTTCCCTTATTCTCAAGCTGGTCAATTCTGGATTTCAAGACACTATTTTCTGTTTCCAGATGACTTATTTTGCTTTTTAAATTCTTTTCCCAATTGTCTTAAGCCTCTCTTAATTGTTTTTTAAATTATGGTTTGAGTTCTTTAAAAACCTGTGTCCAATTTGCTGGCATTTCTGTGTTTTTGCTTGGTGTTGCTTGGTCCTCCTCTGTTCCATTTGCTCTTTGTTCATTACCTGGATAGAAGCTGCCAATTGTAACTTCTTTATTTTTCTGTTATTTACTCATATCTTTTCCTTCTTTCCCCCCTGTTATTGGCTGTAATCTTGCTCTTCTGATTATTTGCTGCATCTAAGACCCAATTTGGGGTTTTATTGACAAAGGTTCTAGAGTAGTTTGCCATTTGCTTCTCCAGCTCATTTTGCAAATAAGGAATTAAGGCAAATATGATTAAATGACTTGCCCAGGGTCACATAGCTAGTAAGTGTCTGAGGCTGGATTTCAATTCATAAAAATGTCTTGTTGATTCCATACCCAGTGCTCTATCCACTGTGCAACTTACCTGACCTTGAAAACAATTAAATAACCTTATATTCAAATTATGACAAAGAATATATAAAATTATAGGGTAATCATTGCATGAAGTCCCACTTTGTTTTTCACAAGTTTCTTCTTTCATTTAGAGATCCCAGCAAAGTTTTAAACTAAGCAGCCAAATATACTAGCATGAATTCCACCATTGTGAGCATGTTGACCATAATCGATCAAAATGAAATTTTGCTAATATGTAAAACAGAATTAAATAGAATTTTATAATCTCTAATTCATTTGTAGCCTACCCAGTCCCTATGGAGTTGTACAATGAAGACTACTGTTCCTTAGGGTTACTCTTTTATAGAGTTCCCACTGCCAAAGATCTCTACTCTTGTCTCTTTAAGGTCCTTCCTCATCTGCATTTCCTGACTACATAGCTGGCAACTTCTCTATATTTTTCCCCATTGACCTCAGGTGCAGCTAAATTTCTGTGGCCTACAAAAGTGTTCTCTGGGTTTTCTCTTGTAGCTGTCCTCCTCTATGACATACATATATACATATATATATATATATATATAATCATAACCCTTCATAGTATCTTGTCATTGGCACCCACTTGGAAGCCCAGTAATTTTTGTACTTGTCTTTGGATCATCTGCCTGTACCAAAGTGCCTAGAAATGCACTACATGCTTAATAAATGTTTGTTGATTGTTTAGATGCGTAATACTCAATATCCTGAATCATAAAACAAAACACAGCTGGTTTTACTGGCCTTGTTTTTGCTATTCTTGTGGCTTACCATTAATAAGGAGAGAACATGGCATAAAAGTACATTGATTGGTGGAAACAGGAGTTTTTAGTTATCGATATGGAAACCGAGCCCTAGTAACTTGTTCTGTTAGTTAGCCACAGATATTGGATTTCTGCCAAGGGTTCTCTTACTCTTATCCGACACTATTGCCTATGCTTTTCCATGATGATTTTTATTTCATTCCCCCTCCATTTTAATTCTTTCATTTCTCCTTTTTTTGTTCTCACTTTTCATTTTTCCATTCTCTATCCTCTTTTTACTCTCTCTCCCTTTCTTGCTTCTTTCTTCTCTGTCATCCTTCTTCTGATATCTACCTTTCTTCAGAACACTTTTGCCTCAGAATAGTTATCTCATTTCTTCATGCAGGCTGTGATAATGTCTTACTTTATATTCATGGTAAATTAATAAAATATGTAGTAGATATTAGCAATCATTATGAACTGACTTATTCAAAGTGATGGAATACTTGAGGGCTTTTTTTCCACTTAATTCATGCATGCCAACTAAGCTCGTGCTAAGCCTTAGGTTCATATAGGGATGAGATTCATGCCAATCTTTTTTGATGAATATTGAAGACTCTATGATCTTATTTCATTTGTAACCATAGGTACAGTTGACCTAATTGTAAGATCGAGTGCATCACAATAGAATCCAATGTCTTACACATAGTATGATCTTAATAAATATTTGTTGACTTGAATTGATTATGCTTGAATATATAATATTTCTTATACTATAATACTGTAACTTATTCATTGTAGCTACTACTAGTATTCTGAACTACTATAGAATGACTGTTTAGATTTTAAACACAAATGAGTATCATTAAACTGTGTTTCTAAAATTTAATTGTGAACTCTGAAAGTTTTTATTTAAAATGTATGTAATTTACATAAATCCAAGAAAGTATAAGTAAAGTTGGAAGAAGAAGTGATTAGGTAATATTACTGCATTAATTGTATTAGCAAATAGAAAAAGAATGGCGATAGTATAATTGAGTTTCCATGCAAGTTAATCCTAGCCCTTTGATAAGGACTCAGAATGACAAAGTTCCAGAATTGATTACATAGTGTGTATTCAGTGACAGAGCTTTCCTAGGTGCTGAAAATAATTCTTTCATTTTGTTATTCTGTTCATTTCCTAAAGATGTAAACATTTTCCTGACTTTTCATTCAATAATTCCAAAGGAAATTTAAAGTGGTGAAGCTGATTTTGAATAGTATAGAACAAACATGGTTTCATGGAAATTATCAGTAAAACCTTAATTTACAATGTGGCAAGGAACATAAACTTTATACAAATTTTATGTTTTAAAAAATGAAACTATGCTAAAAAATAACAGCTACATGTTATGCTAGTGAGTTATTAAGAACCAAAGCAGTTTGGAAAAAGGTAAGATTTTTTTAAGTTTGTTTAGAGACATTTTCAAAAGAGATTTGAGGGAAAAGTTTGACAATAGACAATTTAGGCAGGAATAATTTGTTTAGGTAAATATAGACACAAGGGCAAGAAAACAATGCGTCTCAAATTAATAACAAATAACCCAATTAAATAAGAGTTGAAAGTTTCATGTGCCCACATTGCTTAATTCTGTTACTATTTTTTGTTGAAAAAATTTCCCTTAGCTATGTGACCCTGGGCAAGTCATTTAATCCACAAAAGCCTATTCCTTACCTCTCTTCTTACTTGAAACCAATACTTGTATTGGATCTAAGACAGAAGATAAGGGTTTAAAAATATTTTTGAGTTAGAAAGAAAAAAAGAAAATCAGAGAGGAGGAACAAAGAAACTGTCTTGTTATGCTTCCATTATGATATGTAATGATGTATTTCACTGAAATTTATTAAACCCCCATAATTTTATTTAAAAATATAAATTATATGTTATAATTTTAGAGTATAAATAGGTGGTCCAGTAGAATATAAGCTCCTTGAGTGAAAAGAATTTGTTTTTCCTTTATCCCTAGGTAGGTACTTGATGATGTTGGTTTAATTTGTTTGAACATCATCATGCCATACAAATGCTAACAGCTCTCTAATATAAGTGATTTAATCAATTGAAGGCACCACCATCCTTCCATTCAACCAGCTTTCCAATTTCCAATTTCCAGCTTTGGAATCATCCTGGATTCCATTTTCTGCCTCATCTCCCATTTCAATCATTTACTTAGTCTCATTAAATGTATCTCCTAAACGTCTTTTATTTTCATTTTCATCTTTACTCAAAAAGCCATTGATTTAGTTCAGATTCTTATATGAACTATATCCCAAAAGCTCTCAGGTAAATTGGACTCCTGATTTGCCTTCTGGATTATTTCTCCTTTCTTGGGTCCATACAAACAGCTACCAAAGTGAAATTCTCAAAGTCCCATTATAAGTTGTCAAAAAATATTCTAATGAAGTTCAAAAACCTCCAGATTCCTATTGCCTCTAAGGTAAAATGCACAGTTCTGGGTTTGGCCTTCAAAACTCTTCAAAACCTTGTTCCAGCCCATCTTTCTGGGATTATTACATTAGGATTCTCCTGAAATTCATGCAACCTAATTATAGCCAAACTGATCTTTCTGATGCTCCTTCACCATTCATCAACACTCTAGACTTTATGCATTTTCAGGGACTCTCTTTCCCTCTCCCTCTCAAAATTCCTAGTTTCTTTCAGCTCATGTGGTATCAATTACATTAGGTCCCATATCTGCTAGTAGCCTCAGAAATTCCACTGTATTTTCTGTGTGTATATTTTATATCTATTTATATGTATGCTATATGTTTCATATTCTTTGGTAGCATATGAACTTCTTGAGGGCAAGTACTATATATTTTTTTGTCTTTGTATGGACAGATACTGCACAGATCCTGATACATAATAAATGCTTTATAACTACTTATGTATGATAGGATGATGTGAGTGAACACAAATAAAATTAGAATTAGGTTGGAGTCCAATGAACTATCAATTGCTTAAAGCCCTCAATACTTGCTCCTGCAATCATTCATGTTCTCAGCTCTTGGTGATCCATGTTTCCATGTTACTAGTTTTTCTGAGTTTTGCAATTTCTTAGTCCAATCTCAGTGCTTTACATCTCTATCTAGTCTCAGGCTGACCTTGTTTATGGGTCCTGAATTGGCATTTCTCTGTCTAAGCTTATTGTTGTTAACTCATGCTTGGATTAGCCTGTCTTTGGTGACACCATGTGCTTTGCATAATCTAGTTAGTCTGCTGGCAGTCTCAGTGCAATGATTAGGATTCTCTTTTAGGATTATGAGATTAAAGTCTATGACTCATAATGGATCTCAGGTCATCATTCCTTTACATCTTGATTCTCAAAACAGAAAGCAACTAGTTTCACTACCCTTATTCTTGTGGCTTAAGATTGATATGGGGAAACCCTAGCATAAGAATTTGGTTCAAGTGTTGCATCTAATAGTGATTGACCTCTTAATTATTTATTACTCAAACTTTCTAAGACTATGAATTATAGAGACAATGATGACATAGCAGGAGTGTCTAAAATGGAGAACTTCCTATCTACCAGAGGCCTAACAGGTCAAGATCCTCATTTTTTGACCCAGTTGCCTATCAGACAGTCAATAAGCATTTGTTAAGTACCAACAATGTTCCAGGCACTGTGCACTAGAAATTCAAGGAAAGGCAAAAGACTTTTATACTTTCAAGGTACTCAAAGTCAACATATTAATATTTCCAAACTCTTTTCAAACAAGTGATAGACATTATATTCTGGAGATGATCTGCAGAGGAATGGCAGTTTTCATTAAAGAAGACTGGAAAAAGAGGGAAAAAAACTTTAAAAAATATAAGAAATACTTTTTTTTTTTTTCAAATCTGAAAACATATGTAGTGTTCCACACCGATGGACCTCCTACCTCGGTGGGAAGGTATATTCTCATATCTCTGCTTTGGGGCCTTGCTAATTCTCTTTAATTTTACAGCATTCATTTTTGGTTGTTTTTTCATAGTTACTCCTACTATTTACTTTGTTGTCATGTCTATTGTTTTTCGTCATTCTTGTCAACATCAGTACTTAGGTTTGTTGTTGTTTTTTTGTTTTTGTCTTTTTTTGGTCTGCTTATTTAATTTTTGAGTTCATATAAGTCTTCCCATGTTCTTCTTTTCAAGAACTGAATAAATATGATGCATGGATGGGAAATGTCTTGTTAAAAGAGAAACATTCAGGTCGTACTTTGCTTTATCAAATAACAAGTTTACTTCATATTTTAAAAAATAGTAAATATTTAGGACTCTCTGAAACTTTCCATTGTTCAGTTAGCTGCATATTGCCAAAGATGTGGTCTAACATGAGATATTACTTGAGCAGTCAGTCTGGTCCCTTACTAAATACTCTTATCAAATATACCCTTTCCACATACATAGATGATTCTCATAAAAATTTTATATAGATGAGAAAGCAGGCATAAAGGTCAGTAATTATTGATGATCTCTTGGTGGCCCCCTTTCTGTATTAAGTTTCAAATTTTTTTTACATTTTTGATATCTTCCTCTCCTTCAGAGAACTTGTGAATTAATCTCTCAATATCCTCACAATACAATTATTGCTATATATCTATAGCAATCTCTTCTATATCCACTTAGTCTAGTCTAACTGACTTATTTCTCTTTTCTATTCAATGCTGTTTCTAAACCCTCTATATGTTTTACTGTAATGTTAAAGTAAATAGTAAATAGTTTATAATGATGGAAACAAATATTATAAAAAATCTTTTCAAATCTAAGTTTTTGAAAAAAGTGTATACATATATGACTATATATGTAAGACATGTGTACTTATATATACATACCGAAAGACTTTCATATATTTATATGTAAGATATATGAAAGAACATAAGCATTATTTGTAGTTTTTAAAAGGTATTTAATTTAACAATCTTTCCAAATTGGTTGTGAGTGTGTAGGTCTCTGATTTTTTTAACCTTTCTGACATTTGTGAAAGATTTATATGGGCCAGAAGATTGAAAGGGTAAATCTGGTGGTATTTTCAAATTAGTCTTCTCTCAAGAGCATATCTCTGGCATCCCTGACTACCTCAAGACTACATCACTTCGTGATGGAAAAATGTTTGTAAATAGGATAATCAATCAAGAGCAGACATCCTTCTTTCCTCAACAGTGAATTTCATGGGGATTCTCTCATGTAGACAAGAGTAATGGTAAGAGCTGAGCTGCCTCTTTTGGTATTCATTTGATAACACTATGTGAAAAACAATTATATTTTTCTAACAAAAGACTGTAATATACATCCTCTTAGAAGCATAATGGAAGATTCTAAACTTTATGCATTCTTCCCCTAGAAGCAGATGTGTTGAAGAAGTCTGCATTTTAAGTTAGCTGTAGTCATAAATATTTTATATACAGTATTTACCCCTGAATTATATGTCTCCAAATTACCATTAAATACATGAGAAGGGAAAAACACCAATGAAGCAAAGGGGAAAACACAAATCATATTTGTAGCAAAAGAGAATAACTTACAATTTGGGTTCATTATTTTGTGTGAATATGCTTTTCACTGATCAGATAGCAACATTTCTATTGTGTCCCAATGGGATCACCAAAGCCGAAGGTATCTTAGAATTAAGTCAAGTCAAGAAGCTTTTAATTGCTTTCTTTGAAACATCTAGATGTAAATGTGTATAGAAAGTTCTTGTGACCTTAGGATGTTCTGAGTTGAAATCCGTCCTTAAATGCTTGCTAGCTAGATGATCCAAAGCAAGTCATAACTTTACGTTTCTTCAGCTTCCTCATCTGAATAGACAGATCATTATTACACATACTTTCCATGGTTATTCTGATGATAAAATAATACATTATTTATAATGTGCTTAAAGTGCTACATAAATCCTAGCTATTATTATTTTTACTACTACCACCACTGCCTTTTCCATCACCATTATCTTGTTCATGGCATGGGCTTACTGCTAGGAATACAGAGAAAGGCAAAAAAGGGGGTCCCATTCCCAAGTAGCTCATGGCTTAAGGCATAGACAATCTGAAAAAAAGTTTACAAATAATACGTCTTGGTCTGGTTTTAAGCTTCCATAGCTCAGAATTAGACTGAGACTTTTGGGAAATCTTGAATCCAGAATAAATTCTAGAGTCTCAGATGGAAAAACACTGCTATTAGGGTGGAATGGGAAAGGCTTTTTGCGAGATATGTCTTTAGTTGGGACTTAAATGAAGCCAGAAGGTAGAGATGTAGGAAAAGGAGAAGTAAAGGTATGGTAGGGACAGGTAGTGAAAATGTCCAGAGTCATGAGATAGAGCATATTATTCCAGAAAAAGCAGTTATGCTGGTGTATCACAGACTATATGAGGGAGAGTAAGTTGTAAGAACACCAGAAAGTTAGGAAGTAAGAAGGTTATGAAGACTTTAGAGCGCAAAAGAAGATATTGTATTGAGTTTTTGGAGCTTACTGAATAAAGGGTGGTGCGTTTACATGTGCATGCTTGATTGTGTTGTCTCTCTGTGTGTGTATACTTGTACTTTTTAAGATTAAATAAATGACTGAATGGTGGATAGCCTGGAGTGAAGAGTAAAGGGGGATATGTACAACAGAAGCAATCAATGTAGGAATTGAAAACTGATTTTGTGTGAGGAGTTGAGGATGACATGTATAGGTTGTAAATCTCGAAGATTTACAAAGGTATATTTGATAGTAGTAAGGAAATTAGAAAGAGGGAAGGGGAGATAATGAGTTCAATTTTCAACATATTTAGTTTAAGATGTCTGGAACTGGAGGTCAAGAAACAGGTTAGGCCTGAATACCTGAACAAAGCTTTTTTGAAATCATCTGCATAGAGATGATTTATAATAATGCCAACAAATCCATTATAAGGGCACTAAGAAATCTCTTAATTTCTCCCTTTTCAATTAGTTGTGTGATGCCAAAGATGTGATTTACCATGGAAAATCTCTTGCCTAAATTTGACTTCTTTCTTATTAAAAAAATTCTTTGTCAAGTATGCCCTTGACACATGTGTAGATTTTTCTTATTCATCTTCATTTTACAAATAAGTAAACCCCAGAATGGTGAACTGAATTACCAAACTCTCATAGTCAGTAATCAAATAGCTCAAGTAGAATACAAGCCTTATCATAACTTCATGAGGTTTATCATTTTGTCAGTGGAGTTTTTATCATTACAGATCTTTTAATACACTAAAACACTATATAAATATTAGTTACTATAGCTATTAAATGACTAATTTAAATATGATTTTTTACATAAGTGGCTATATTTATCAATATGAATAATTCTTATTCATTGAAAGCCAATGGACCATAGTAAAAATAAATTATTTGAGCATTTAAATTATCCTTTAATTCATATTTCCTATGTGACTCTAAGAAAATTGCTTAATATCTCTGATTCTCAATTTCATCTTCCATTTAATAGGAATAATATTTGGGGTCTCCATATTTACAGTTTTTGCATTCAAATATGTCATGAAGCATTCTTGAAATTTTTATACTACTATTCTTTCACTGGACAGTCTTAAAAATCTTAAATCAAAAGGGAAAAACAATCTACCTTCAAATAACCATTATCCAACTAAGTAATTGTGAAATACCAAGTTAAAATAAAACTGTGACACATAAATACAAGCTTTCTATTTTGACCAACGTACTATTCAGACCTGAATAATATTTCATTTGTATCAGAAACTACAGATGTCTAAAAATAAAAACAAAGCAAAAACAAAACAAAAAAAACCTCTGTAATTGTCTTAAAATATTGCCTGTGAGTAATCAGAAGTCATTAAGTTTGTCAAAACTACTAGTGTCCTTCATTGGTAACACATGAACATAACCCTTCTTTGCTCCAAGGGCATTCTTTTATTTACTAGTTCATGGAACATTAGGAGATCCCAGTAGATACTGGAACTGTGGGAGCTGCTGAGTAAGAAAATTCCCTCCCTCTCCCAATGGAGCCTACTGCCTTCTCTAAATTTTGAGCATTAGGGAGCTGCCTAAAGCATTGAGATAAAATTCCTTGTTGAGTATGTGTCAGAAGCAGATATTGGCCCCCTGGCTTCATGGCACCAAGGCTAAATCTCTTTTTGTTTTTCTGAATATGTTAGTATTATCAACATTACTACTATTGTATGAGCTTACATAATGATTTTCTTTTTTTTTAATTAAATTTAATTTATTTTTAAATTTAAATTTAATTTTGTCAATTTAGAACATTATTCTTTGTTTACAAGAATCATATTCTTTCCCTCCTTCCCCTCCACCCATCCTTCCTATAGCCAATGCACAATTCCACTGGGTATTACATGTGTCCTTGATCAGAACCCATTTCTATGTTGTTGGTGTTTGTACTGGGATGATCATTTAAAATCTATATCCCCAATCATATCCCCCTGACCCATGTACTCAAGCAGTTGTTTTTCTTTGGTGTTTTTACTCCTCTGAATGTAAATAGTATTCTTTCTTGTAAATCCCTCTGAGTTGTTCAAGATCATTGCATTGCCACTAATGGAGAAGTCCATTTCATTCTATTTTTTCCATAGTGTATCAGTCTCTCTGTACAATGTTCTCCTGATTCTGCTCCTTTCACTCTGCATCATTTCCTGGAGGTTGTTCCAGTCTCCATGGAATTCCTCCACTTTATTATTCCTTTGAGCACAATAGTATTCCATCACAACATATACCACACTTTCTTCAGCCATTCCCCAATTGAAGGGCATCCCCTCATTTTCCAATTTTTGCCACCACAAAGAGCACAGCTATGAATATTCTTGTACATGTCTTTACCCTTATGATCTCTTTGGGGTACAAACCCAGCAGTGCAATAGCTGGATCAAAGGGCAGACAGTCTTTTAGCACCCTTTGGGCATAGTTCCATATTGCCCTCCAGAATGGTTGGATCAATTCACAACTCCACCAGCAATGCATTAATGTCCCAACTTTGCCACATCCCCTCCAGCATTCATTACTTTCCTTTGCTGTCATGTTAGCCAATCTGCTAGGTGTGAGGTGATACCTCAGAGTTGTTTTGATTTGCATCTCTATGATTATAAGAGATTTAGGACACTTTTTCACTTGCTTATTAATAGTTTTGATTTCTTTAATGAAAATTGCCTATTCATGTTCCTTGTCCATTTATCAATTGGAGAATGTCTTGATTTTTTGTACAATTGATTTAACTCTTTATAAAATTGAATGATTAGACCTTTGTCAGAGGTTTTTGTTATGAAGATTGTTTCCCAATTTGTTGCTTCCCTTCTAATTTTGGTTGCATTGGTTTTGTCTGTTAAAAAAAAACTTTTTTAATTTTATGTAATTAAAATTATTCACTTTACAATTTGTGACTTTTTCTAACTCTTGATTGGTCTTAAAATCTTTCCTTTCCCAAAGATCTGACATGTATACTATTCTGTTTTCTCCTAATTTACTTATAGTTTCCTTCTTAATATTCAGGTCATTCACCCATTCTGAGTTTATCTTGGTGTAGAGTGTGAGATGTTGATCCAACCCCAATCTCTCCCATACTGCCTTCTAATTTTCCCAGCAGTTTTTTATCAAATAGTGGATTTTGATCCCAAAAGCTGGGATCTTTGGGTTTATCATAGACTGTCTTGCTGAGGTCACTTACCCCAAGTCTATTCCACTGATCCTCCTTTCTGTCTCTTAGCCAGTACCATATTGTTTTGATGACCCTGCTTTATAGAAAAACTTGGAACACTTCACAAATTTGCATGCCATCCTTGTGCAGGGGCCATGTTAATCTTCTCTGTATCATTTCAATTTTAGTATATGTGCTCCTGAAGCAAGCACTACCAATGACTTTCCATAACAAATAATTTGTTTACACAAAAAGCAAAGATGAACAAATTAAACCTGAACCATAAAACTTCAAATTTATTTTAATTTTTTTTCTGAAAATTAAATCACTCTTTTTTTTAGAAAAGTAAAAGGATGAGACAGTAGGTGAGATACCCTATGAAAATATGGCCTTGGTTTTGTTGTGTGAAGGGAAACAAGTAGCTATCAATTTAATAGATTTTTAAATACATATATTTCACTCCTCCATTATAGGAGGTGTAATTTAAGACTCACCTAAAATGAAAAACTCTCTTGAACAGGATGATTCCTTGCCAAGGATAGTATATCATGGAAATAAAGTGATTCTAATGTCCCTCCAAGATGTCTTTGTTGGCATGAATTTCCCTTTCCTAAATTCTCTAACTCTACCTTCCCTAAGTTACTAATACCTCTTCCTATTAGTAAAGTCTATACATCTACACATTCTAGCCATCACTAAAATTGAATATACTGGATGTTCTTGAATAATGTGATATATTCTGTGAATGTACAGTATCTCTTCAGAGGTCAATGATAAATTTTTAATTGAGTTAATGATTTGTGAAGGAAACAAAATGAAAAACAAGTACAAAATCATTGCTAAATGTAACAAGTTCATGAATAGGTATGTATATAGAGTTATCTAATATAATCAAGCACAGTTCAATATTCCAGTGTTAATAGAGTCCCTAATATTCCAGTCTCTAATAGGGTTGTCCAACTTCTGGACCCTGGGTATCTGGAGACTAGTAGGGGTGACTTCCCCATATCAATGAGAATGCCTGAATCCTCCAGCAATTACTACCAGAACTCCTACTTTCTTCCTCTTTTTTTTCCACTAACTATCCTTCCACCACTTTTCAGACGATTGAATATAGAATGAAGAATCAAGAACATCTGGTGACTTAGCTACCCTATAGCCCAAAGACCTCAGGATGGGTCCTCTTTCTGGCTCTTTCTAGTACTGCCTATCTTGTTTTAGTTGTGCTTCTGCTTGAAAGATCCCTGTTCAGGCGTGGATCAAGAGGGCTTTCATTCTAGTGTCTTCCTCCTGTCCCCTATGAATCCTGATACATCTGACTGGAGATTTCAACCAGCTATAGATAGTGAAACCAAAATTTAAAAAAATATATCTGTCCCATCCCCTTTGACTACCAGCTTTGTTTTCCATGACTTAGCACAAAGTTGTGGCCATGTAGCTCTGACCACTAAAGGAAAGAAAAACTGAAAAGAATTTTAAAAAATTAAAATATTAGTCACTGAATAAATTAGACTTAACATGGAATAGTAATGGCCTAGAAGAGTTAATTTGGAAATATTATTTTTCAGCAAAGAAGATGACATTTAAAAAGTTATACAGCATTTTAGGATAAAATTTGAATCAAAAGACATCTTTTGCAAAATATTTTATTATAATTTTATAAATCCTTCTATTTCTGTTCATTCTGTTTTAGTTCATGCTAAGATCTTATCAGGCTTTTCTTGGAAAAAATCTCTTTCATCATTTCTTAAATATTATATCATATTTATATATTATAAAATGCTCAGTCATTCTCCAATTTACAAGCACCACTTCAGATTACAATTCTTTGCCACCTCAAAAATAACTATTCATATTTATCTGCAGCCTTAGTTGAAGTATATTACTTATTTATATGTTACTAATAAGCAACCAAATTTTGGTTTCTTAATTTATAAGGTCAACTTCTTTTGGTGTACTGAAAGCATCCTCCTTACCAGTAGTAGGATGCTGGCTTACAAAGATGTTGTGTACTTTATTCTGTCCCCATATGCTTTTCATTTCTTCTGTTAGTTCTCTGTATTTAAAAGCCTTTAATTTCATGTAGATGATAGGCTATGAATATTTAATATGTAACATCTAAGAAAAAAAACCACCGTGCTTAAGTTTTGTGCTTAAGGGATTGTGACCAATATTTCATTCTGTAATAACAATTAACTTATAATACAGTTGATTGGTCTAGTTCTTAAGGATATTTTGAGACCTCTATTTACTGACCATGACAGATAGTTTGTGTTGTATAACTATAGGCACTAGACTATATTTTTCGAAGTATTTGGCACATTTTACATTTTTACAGCTTTTTTTGAGATAAATGCAGTTTCCACTGTTAAGTCGAAGATCTTTAAAGATAGCCCTTATATAATTTCTGGTGGCAGTGACCTGGTTTTGAATTGCCTTTAAAATTCTATTCCTAAAACCAGAAAAACAAACCCACACAATTCAATAATTCATTAGAATTGTTTTCTGATTTTAAGTAGATGTTACCCACGAATGGTCTTTTGATTCCATTCTCGCATCTTAACCATTTCACAAGCTTCATTTGGAGTTCCAATGACTCTGGGTTAACAATACAATGGCATATGTCATCTTATCAGCTTTTACTATTTCCCAGGGAAGAGATATATTCTTGTTCCAAAAATATTTCTTTCGTTTTATGACCTGGGTATCATATTCTCTAAGAATTTCAATCACTTTCTTTTTTGGAAGGACATACTAATCTTTCTAAAGTTGTTTTAGGATGATGACATATTTCACTAATATTGCTTATTTTTCAGGATACTTTTTCTGTTGTGTTATCATTCTTTTAAAAGCGCCAAATGTGGGCATTAAATGTGATATTGTATAAGTATTATTTCCTTTAAACATGTTTTTTTCCAGCTTAACTTTGATGTCATTGTAGAAATCTCCTCATGGGTTTCTTTTCCCACTCCTACTCAGAGTTTCAGGTTTGACTAGGTTCTCAAAGAGCAGCTGAGTACTATTTTCAGTATTCTAGCTATAGGAAACCCTGAGGTACTTTTTCCCCTCATTATTATCACTTAAGAGCCCCGAGGATTGTACTTCCCATTGACAATCAGCCTGACTTGGCTATTAAAAAAAAAAAAAAACTTAACAAAGAAGGCAGTGCAAAAACAGTAGTTACAGATTGTACAATCATTTCAGTCATGTCTGCCTCTTCATGACCCCATTTGGGCTTTTCTCACCAAGATACCATAATGGTTTTCCATTACCTTCTCCAATTCATTTTAGTGTTAAGAGAACTGAGGCAAACCGGGTGCAGTGATTTGCCCATGGTAATACAGCTAGTGTCTGAGGTTGGATTTGAACTCAGGTGTCCCCAGGTCCCCTATCATTCTATCTACTCTGCCACCTTGTTGCCTTATATATCCCCCTAAAATGAAATCACTTGCATACATAACATTCTTAAGTACAATGAGCTCAAACATGAAATGCAAAGAAATTGAGGCATACACAAAGAGAACACAAATGATGGAGATAGAACACAACTTCCTCTATTTTTCCTCCTTAATAGTATCTTCCTGACTTTCTCTTTATATGAAACCTTTGCTTGTGTTTCAAAGTTTAATGTCTTTGTGATGTCTATAGCCAGAATTCTTTTCATGTTTATGAGGTCTCATTCCTTGAAGCTACTTCCTTACTTGTGTCTTATTCTTCTGCATCTGTTTCCCTCATGTGTCTACAATGTTCCTCTTTTTGATAAAAAAAAAAGGGTGTCCTGTCAGCAAATATTTGCCTTCAGATTGCCTATCTGCTATCAACTGGATGCCTTGACTCCTGTTGAATTATTGTGGAGGGAAAAGGAAACACAAATACAAAAAGACTTAGATAAAGAGACCAGGACACAGAAAGGGAGATTAAGAGATACCTAAGACTCTTTACTTCCTATCCTAAGAGCAATTTCATTTTAAAGGATGCTTAGACAGAGTTCTTCCACCACTAGTTTAGATTGGATTCTTGCATTTCTAAACTCACCACGAGACTATGATTTTATCCACAAAACCCAGTGGGCAGAACTGATCCTTTCAGGAAATCTCATTCCTTTTCTTCTTTCAAAGAGTTTAACATTTTGTAAATTAATCACTATTAATAAATGGTAGTATTTATACATTAAAAATTTCATCAGGTACCTTAATGGATTGATTTAATGTTGAAATCTGAGACTTTTGTTTAACCTCACTTAATCTCTTATTTAATGATTGACTTCTCTTTGATAATTATATATATATATATATACATATATATATATATATATGTTCAGTCTGTTTTGCTTTGAGGACATCACAAGTTTTGTAATTTTTTGCCTTCATTCATTGATACATATGGTCTCTGGATTCAAATTCCAAGCCTTATTCCTTATTATTCCTTTGGTATATGTTAAGAATCTTAAATTTATAAAATTAAATAAAATTGAATGTCATCAGAAAAAGATGCCATGAGATGGAGATGTTTGAGATGCTTCATAATTAATCAATATAACTCAATATCATATATAATTAATTATTTTATTATCATTATTGTTATCATGTTTTCATGCAGGCGTGCTTTCTTTCCTGGAGATATCAAGGGAATAATTCACTGCACATTATACATAGTATAAATTACAGGAATTTACGCAGACTAATGCTTCATTAAATCTATGATAATGATGATCTTATCTGTTACTCTTTTGGGGACTACCATATACATACACATGTTTATGTGAGTATGTATAATGTATGTGTGTATATATGTCTAAAGAACAAAGCCTTTATGGAGTGGCAAAAGAACCCAAACTCTGCTCCTAAAAAGGACAGATTCAAGTCTCTCCAAGCCACGGTGCAGTGTGAGATCAGGAAGATGCAAGATTGATGGTGGGAAAAAAAGGCAGAAGAAATCCAGCGCTTTGCTGACATGAAAAACTACAAACAATTTTTCAGTGCCCTTAAGACTGTCTATGGGCCATTAAAACCCACCACCACTCCCTTGCTATCCTCTGATGGTGCCACTCTCATAAAAGATAAAAAAGGCATCAGCAACAGGTGGAAAGAACACTTCAGTCAGCTTCTCAACCGACCCTCTTCAGTCGACCAAAGCGCCCTTGACCAGATCCCCCAAAACCACTCCATTGAACAACTTGATGTCCCTCCTTCAATAGAGGAAGTCCAAAAAGCCATTAAACAAATGAGTGCAGGCAAGGCACCCGGTAAAGACGGGATCCCGACCGAGGTGTATAAGACCTTAAATGGAAAGGCGCTCCAGTCATTCCACATAGTGCTGACCAGCATATGGGAAGAGGAAGACATGCCCCCAGAACTCAGAGATGCCTCCATCGTAGCCCTATACAAGAACAAAGGCTCACGAGCAGCCTGTGACAACTACAGAGGCATCTCACTACTCTCCACTGCTGGAAAGATCCTCGCCCGTGTTATACTCAACAGACTCCTGTCATCTGTTTCAGAGCAGAACCTGCCTGAATCACAATGTGGCTTCCGACCAGATCGCAGCACCATTGATATGGTCTTCACAGTGAGGAAAATGCAGGAAAAATGCCTTGAGCAGAACCTGAGTCTCTACATTGTCTTCATAGACCTGATGAAGGCGTTCGACACAGTAAACAGGGACACATTGTGGGTGATCCTCAGCAAGCTCGGTTGCCCAGCAAAATTCGTCAAACTGATCCAGCTCTTTCATGTTGACATGTCAGGGGAAGTCCTATCTGGTGGAGAGACTTCCGATCGCTTCAACATCTCCAATGGCGTGAAACAAAGCTGTGTCCTTGCTCTGGTACTATTCAACCTATTTTTCACCCAAGTATTACGACATGCTGTGATGGATCTAGACCTGGGCGTCTACATCAAATACAGACTGGATGGCTCACTATTCAACCTTCGCCACCTGACTGCAAAAACAAAGACAACAGAGAGACTCATGCTGGAAGCTCTCTTTGCAGATGACTGTGCTCTCATGGACCACCAAGAAAATCATCTCCAAACCATTGTGGACAGGTTCTCCACCGCAACAAAACTGTTTGGCCTGACTATCAGCCTCAGCAAAACAGAGGTGCTATTCCAACCTGCACCAGGGAGGCCAACTAACCAGTTGTGCATTACAATCGACGGCACGCAGCTTTCTAATGTCAACACCTTCAAGTACCTGGGCAGCATCATCGCCAACGACGGGTCCCTAGACCACGAGATTAATGCCAGGATCCAAAAGGCCAGCCAGGCACTCAGGCGGCTGCGCTCCAAAGTCCTCCAACACAGAGGTGTAAGCACTGCGACGAAGCTCAAAGTGTATAACACAGTGGTCCTCAGCTTGCTCCTGTGCGGTTGTGAGACATGGACACTGTACCGGAAGCACATGAAGCAGTTGGAGCAATTCCACCAATGCTCTCTCTGGTCAATCATGAGGATCTGATGGCAGTACCGAATCACCAACCAGGAAGTCCTCGACAGAGCCAACTCCACCAGCATTGAAGTCATGGTCCTCCAAACCCAGCTACGATGGTCTGGACACGTCATCCGCATGGACCCACAGCGAATACCAAGACAGGTATTCTACGGTGAACTGACAGCTGGACTCAGGAAACAAGGCCGACCAAAGAAAAGATTCAAGGATCAGCTAAAGTCCAACTTGAAGTGGGCTGGCATAACACCAAAGCAACTAGAACTCGCTGCCTTCGACAGAAGCAGCTGGTGAACCCACATTAACCATGCAGCCGCCATCTTTGAAGATGAGCGACGTTGACATCTTGCCGCTGCGCGTGAACACCGACACCAGGCCACAACCGCACCTCCTGTAACAACTGGCGCCCCATGCCCTGTGTGCCACACACTCTGCGCCTCAGACTTTGGACTTCAAAGCCACATGAGGGTACACCGTAGATGAAACTACTCAAAGACAATCGTCATTCTCGGTCACCAAGAGACTACCACCACTACTACATCTATGTGCTCTTGTAGATGCATATAGAGATTAGAACTTGTTATATAGAAATTTATTGGGTTACCTTTCCACCAACAGGGATCTGATCTTAATTATGAGGAGCTGAACATCATGGAATAAAACATTTAATCAGTTTTTCAAAACAACCCAACTGGTTGTTCTCAGATTTCCATTTTATATTTAATATCCTTTCTAACAGTCTCTCCAATGTTGTATACTTTCCTCTGAGGATCTTGTCCACATTCTCCTCTCCTTTATTGAGAGGGAGATATAAGAAGGGTGGAGAGATATATTGGGAGATATTTCATAGATCTCTTTCCTTGACTTTGTGTAGTTATCAGTTGAACACACAGGCTAACCATTCACACTGTCCCTATATAAGTGGCCTTTTCCTGTTCATCTCATTTACTCCCTAGTTAACATCATATAATGTTTTGATTTTCTTTTTAAAATATTTCCTACTAAATTGACTTCTTTGAGTTCTTTAGAAGCAGGCTAAAAAAGTGAATTTATAGATTACTCTCAATATATTTTATAGCAAGATTCATAAAGCTTAATATATTTTCCCCTAATGTTTTTTTTTAAAAGAATGCACTATTGTTTGTATTGATATTTGGAAATGCTTGTTCATTATACTTTGAGGAGTTGAATGTTTTGAAGAAATTTAGATCATCAGATGATGAGAGTAAAAATATATATTTTACAGAAGAACAATAGAGCCCTTTCATAATCCAGATAAATATCATTATTTTTTCTTTAGCTAGAGTGACATATAGATGCATTTAGTGATTACTCTAGCCTAAATTCTTTGAGAGAAAATAAAATAAAAATCTATTTTTATTAAGGATTTCAAAGGTTTTGATTTTGCTCTGTGCTGATATTCTATTTACATAATGGCTTTTCATTTGCAGAAAGTGTCAGTCCAGGTGTACATTGCTTTCCTTAATAGATGTTTTCCTGAAAATATATGCATAATTCAATGCACTGAGGTCCATTAAAAGAATTCATTACTTACCTCAGGGGGGCCAGCTTTAAGGACCACACTAAGGTAATAGTACTCTCTCCAAGGTCAGTGTCAGAATAATTATTAGCACCACCATAGGGCTGCCTGCTCCCCCTGAAATAGCAGCTACCTTCCAAGGTTACCATGTGTGTATCATCTTTAGACTATTATGAGAAATTGCCCACTACAAGCACTTCATCCAGATAACAGTCAAATATGTCAAAGGCTGCTAAAGGTTTTGAATGTGTACGTGTGCCAAAACCTAGAAGGCCAATAAAACAATTATGAATGCAGAAGGATGGCCCATGAGCTCTGCTATCAGTACCCGAATCAGTCAATGCCTCCACAACCTCCAAGGCCAGATTGAAAGTAAGAATTTGCTGAACAATGACATCATAAACAAAGTTTTTATAAACATACACAGAAACAACCTAGCCTCAAACTTTAATTTGCCATAGATGTGATAATGCTAAAGAACACTTTCGTAAAAGATTCATTGTGTTTTTTTTTCCACTGATGAGAAAAATGAAGATTTATTTCAATGAATAGGATGATCATTAGAAAATATTGCATTCAAGCATCCCTCTGCATGATCTTGGACCCAAGTAGTCTTTCTTCATTTTTTTCAGACTTTTTCTTTATTTTTTTTACCATGTTTCCCCTTCATAATTACCTTTTTATAATTTATTGTGGTTTGCTCATGTACTCCTTGTGACTCTCCATTGTTCTCTGGATGATTTTCAACTCCACTTCTGCAGATATTGTAGTTTTCTATGAATCTCAGTCATACATCATTACTAGTAGCACATTGGTATTAAAAAAAAATTTAAAAATAGTATTTCAAAGAGAAGTTTAATCTTTAAAAAAACATTGAATTTTATTTAAAATAATTCAACCCACTTTCTTCTACCTGCTCAATCCTTGGCACAGCCCATTGTCTATTTCAACTATATATTTAAGATATTACTATATTATATTATAATATATAGGTGTAAATATATATTCAAATATCTAAAAATATACATATACAAAAACACAAATAATTAGAGGTAACATTTATAGAGTGCTTTAAGGTTTGCAAAGCAAATTATAATTATATTATTTAATCCTAAAAAAAACACCCTGGAAGGAAGGTGGTATTATTATCCTCATTGAGGAAAAGACAGGTTAAATGATTTTCCCAAGTTTACAGAGCCAGGAAATGCAGCAGATTTTGAACTCATGAAGTCATGAAGACTCCCATTCTATCACTCTATCCATTGTACTGCCTAGTACACATTTATTTATTTGTATATGGGTATATGTTCATATATACACTCTCTCTTTGGACTAGCTCTGCAGATTTTACATCCAATTATAAGTTAGAAAATAGACTTTCTTAATACATGGTTTTTATTGTGTAGATAATTAGCCCATATGTCCTTAATTTATTATAGATCTTATTTAATAGGCTCTGTAATGTTTTAGAGCTCTATATAATTAGCATAAGGCCATTTCTAAACAAGAGAATACACAGAGAATATCACCATTTGCAGAGAATAACTCTATAACCTGGGTTGCAAATATTTTTTTGGTATTTTTTTCTCCTATATTTATATGTGTAGAAAGGTGAGGTGATTAAATATCCCATGAAGTTGTTATCGTTTTTTTTTCCTTTAAATGCCGAATGAATGAAACTGATGTTGTCAGTCTTTTCTTTATTTAGTTCTCCAAAGGAGAACTCTGACCCAGCCTTCCATGTAGCCTTTCATTTGCTTTTGTTATCAGGTTTTGTTTACAATAAGAATGATGCAAGGTATGGCAACAAATTTTTTTTTGTATTTCCTATACAGCCAAAGGGATATCACACACAAAAAAGATTAAGAATTCCTGATATAACAACTCTTCTTATAAGAAATTTTCACATAAGAACTTCTAACATAACTTGATATAAAAATTTCCTTATCAGTGACTTTATATAATTCATTATATCAAATAATTCCTATATCTATTCCCTTTGTTTTCAAAATACTTGTAACCTTTTGTTTCTTACAATAACTTTTCTAAGTTTATTTATTTTAATGTAACAACATAATGCATAATTTGCTAATGCCACTTAGAAAATTTTGGAAAATTATTCTAAATTTCTCATCCTTCATTCCACAAATATTTTCATTTTGGTTTAGAATGGTTCTCAAACATTTAGGAGCTAACTGATGAGAAGATAATTGAGTTATAACTTAACCTTTATTAAAAAAAAGATGGTTTTTTAATTATAAACCACATAAAGGAGACAATACATTCCATTTCTATTGAATGCACTTTGTAACTTGTTATGTTCTTCTGGAAAAACTATGATCTTTAAATTTTGTTGTCATATACTGTCTTTGAGATGAATGATTTAATTCTATAGAATTTGCTTTTATTTTTCATTATTGCTTTTTTGTTCTCTTTTCTTCAATTCATTCTGCACTTAGCTCTAAAAATGATTTTCCTAAAGTACAGGTATGACAACATCACCCCTTCTCAATAAACTCCATTTGTTCTCTATTACGTCCAAGATCATTTAGAAAATCATCTGTTGGTTTTTGAAGGTCTTAACAACATGTCCCCATTCTTCTCTTCCAATATTCTTACATTTTAATAATTAAAAATTCTGAGTCTGTCTTCTAGGTAAGAAAATCAATTGATTGAATAAGCTAGCATTAACCAATAAATTAATTAGTCAATGATCTCTCTTGATGATCAAAGATCAGTAAATCCCATTCCACAGTTCCTTAACTAAAATTTTTGGGAGCTCATTATTCAACCCTTCCCTTGAATATCCATCAACAATTTTGAAATATCCCCATGCCCTGAATGATGACAGATAGTCATGTTTCTAGTTCTATGTCCCCAATGTGGAGGGTGGGGATGGAAATATTTTTCTTCTCTTGACTGTATATGTGTCCCTCTTTAATGATTCTTAATGAGAAAAATGAGGAATTCTGTTCAAACACATTTGCCCTGAGCTATTTTTCTAGGTACAACCTCATGATATCTCTTTTTCATCTGTCTACATTGAAAGATTCTCCTGAGCAGGCCATTTCTCTGAATTCCCTAGAAAGAAAGGAATGAGAGGTGAGTCTGAGCTTCAAAGAGAGAACTTCAGAAATAGAAATACAGTTATTCTTTCCACATTATGAGGGTTAGGAGCACGGAGCCTCCAGTTCCTGGAAAATCTACTCAAAATGTTTTCACTTTGCCTTTGTTAACATAGAAGCATGATTTTTTTCCCTTTTTCTTTGGGTTAAGTATTTGGTCATAGGCTATATATATGTCAATGTTAACATTTCTAGCATTTATATGCCATCCTCTCACTTTTGCATTCTTTTCACAAACTTTAAATTTTTGCACATTTTAACATTAAAAAAGAAATGATATATATTCATGTGTATGAAAAGGTCAAAAGCTACCATATAATACTATATATATATTTAATGCATTTATAAGTTTCTATACTTTTTCTGTGTCATTTGCTGGTTTTTATATATTATCTGTGACTTCTTCAAAACTCCAAAAATTCCATTTAAATTTTTATGCCAATCCCTGATATACTGAAATCACAATATGGAAAGGATACTTGTAATATAAGATATTAAATATAAATTCTATCATTTTTCTCCTCCACATATTCTGTATATCATATATAATGATCTTTCTTGGAGCTCTTCATTTATGACACACATTCTCATAACCCATAATACCTTTTCAACAGTTGTACTCCTTACCTGGATTATTCCTTCAGTTTCTGTTTCTTTACCTCTCCCTTTCCCTCTCCCCTCCTCCTTTTCTTTCCTTCCTCCCTCATCCTGTTCCCTTCCTTCCTTCCAAGGGTTAGTTTACATTTTACCATCTGGTAAAAGACCTTTCCTTGTCTTCCTTACCATGTTAAAGTAGAAGAGTACTGGCTTTAGCTTCAGAGGGATTGGGCTCAAAATCCGCCTCAGACAATGACTCTTGTTGATTCTTTGTTTTGAGCAGAACCAATGGCATCACATTGTCTTGTCTTTAGAATGATAGGGAAGCTATCATGTTATATTTTTTCTTTCATGGCCAAACTCCTAATTGTCCAGTAACTTTTCAGAAATGTCTAACTCTTCATAACTCCATTTGACATTTTCTTTGCAAAGATATTGGATTGATTTTCATTTCCATCTTTAGCTCATTTTAGAAAAGAGAAAGCTGAGACACACAAGATTAACTAACTTGCCCAGTTAGTTAACAGTGAGTGTCTGAGACCAGATTTGAACTTGGAAAGATGAATTTTTCTGACTTTGCCAAGTCAAGTACTGTGCCACTTACCTGTATCAGCTAAATACCTAGGGAAAGCCAAAATATAGTTGCCAACCACATCATTTAAATGCAATTCCCCTTACCAAAATTACAATTGATTTCTTATTTGCCAACTATAATGATCATTTTGTATTGCTCATTCTTGAGCTCCTAGGGCATTTGACATTGTTGATCCTATCTTAAATATTGATTTTCATAATTCTGTTCTCTCCTTGTCCTTCTCCTCTCTGTTCTATGACTCCTTCTCAGGCTGTTTTGTTATTCTTCTTGTCATGCCCATTAACTTCTGATGTCTCCCAAAGTTTGTCCTGGGATCTCTTTTTTTTGTTCTGTGGTGCTTTCATGGGGTCAGTTGTCACCTCTATTCAGATGATTCCCAGATTTATATGTCCAGTCCTTCTCTCTTTCCTAAATATCAATAATTGCCTTTTAGACTACTTAAACTGCTTGACATTTAGGCATTTTAAGTCTATCATATGCAAAACAGAATTCATTATCTTCTCCTATCTCTCTTCTCCCATCCCCAAGACCATTCATTCTTCCAAACTTCTCTGAAACAATTAGTTGAGAGGACTACTTTTCTTCAAGTTATTCAGAGTCGCATATTCAGTATAACCATCTTTTACTCTCATTTATCTCATCTATCCAATTGTTTGTCAAATCATTTATATCTTCACAACATTTCTCATTTTGTCCTCTTTTCTCTCCTCAAATGGCTATTCTGCCTCAGGCTAACCTTTTTCACTTGAACTTTGAATAAGCTTCTTTATTTAAAAATAACATTTTTAACCATTCATTTCTTTTTGAAATTTAAATTCTAAGTTCTTTCCTTCCATTCCAACCTTCCAACACTTCTGAGGCAGGAAGCAATATGATATATATTATACATGTGAGATTATACAAAACATATTTCTTCATTAGCCATATCACAAAAAAGCAAAAAAGTGAGAAAAGTATCCTTCAACTTGCATTTAAAGGTCATCAGTTCTCTCTCTAGAAGTGGATAATATTTTTTTTTATCATGAAACTTCTGGAATTGTCTTGGGTTGTTTTCTTGATCAGAGTAGTCAAGTCTTTCACAATGAATTATCATTACAACTTTGCTCCTACTTTGCACATTAATCTGGTTCTTATTGCCATTTTGCCTAATTTCACTTAGTTCTTGCCATATTTTTCTGAAACAACCCCTCTCATCATTTATTTTTTAATTAAAAATATTTTTCATTTACATGTAGAAACAGCTTTTGACAGCCTTTAGTTGTGTATAATATTCTCTTAGTTTTACTCTTTTCGCTCTTCATTATCACATGTAGTTCTTTTCCAGTTTTTTTAAATTAAACTAATCAATATTTCTTATGACTCAGTTGTATTCTATCACAATCAAATACCATACTTTGTTTAATCATTCCCCAAATGGTGGGCATCTCCTCAATTTTCAGTTATTTGCCACTATAAAGAGAGCTACTGTAAATATTTTAAATATATGCATTATTTTCCTTTCTTCCCAATCTTCTTGGCAAACAGCAAGGGTATTGCTGCATCTAAGAGTATACACAGTTCTATAGCTCTCTGTGTCCTAGCAGGTTTGTCAAAAGTGACTTCTTTCCCCCAAAGTTTGCATCTTTGGGTTTATTAAACACTATGTTTAATACACTATGGGCATTGACTACTGTGTTTTGGTTACCTAGCCTATTCCATTGATCCTCTAATCTGTTTCTTAGCTGGTATCAGATTGTTTTGATGATTATCACTTGTAGTTTGAAATCTGGTACTGCTAGGTCTATGTTCTTCATAATTTTTTTCATTGATTTTCTTGATATTCTTGGCCTTTTGCGCTTTAAATCCATTTATTATTATCTTTAGCTCTATGAAATAATTTTTGGGTAGTTTCATTGACATGGCACAGAATCAGCAAATTAATGTAAGTAGGATTGTCATTTTTTATTGTATTGGTTCAGCCTGTCCATGAACAATTAATGTTTTTCCAATAGTTTAAGTGACTTAGTGTGAAGAATGCTTTGTAATTGTGTTCATACAGTTGCTGGGTTTGTTTTTATAGGTATACCCCTGAGTATTTTATAATGTTTTGAATGGAATTTCTTTTTCTGTCTCTTGCTGCTGTAATTAATTGTTTAGTTTCCCATGACTCTGCTAACTTTGTTAATTTTTTCTATTAGTTTTTGTTGATTCTTTACAATTCTCTAGGTATACCATCATAATACTTGAAAAAAGTGATAGCTTTGTTTCCTCATTGACTACATAATTCCTTCAATTTCATTTTCTTCTTGTATTGTAATAGGTAGTATTCCACACTTGATTTTGGCCAAAAGTCCTACAAGTGATCATAGCTAATAATTCCAATATAATAGTATATAGTAATGATGATAATGGGCATCCTTGATTTATCCCTAATCTTATTGGAAAGTATTTTAGTTTATCCATATTAAAGATAATGCTTGATGATGGTTTTAGATGTCCTTTATCATTTTAAGGAACTCTGCTTATTTCAATATTTTCTAATAATATTTTCTAACATTTTACGCAAAGGGAATTAAGCAGAACAAGGAGAACAAATTTTATCTCATTTTAAAAATATTGTATAATGACCAATAGTGAATGATAGCTCTGTGTGTGTGTGTGTGTGTGTGTGTGTGTGTGTGTGTGTGTGTGTGTGTGTGTGTAGAGACAGAGAAACAGAGAGACAGAGACAAAGAGAGAAAGAGAGAGAGGGAAAGAGATCTGCTATATTTTCTTAACCTAGATTTTTAAGGTCCTTGAAGGAATGGAATGCATCTTATAGTTCTTAATTTCCTACATAAGATTTCCATGCAATAAACAAGATTACATATTTAAAGCCGGAAGAAAATGTAGATATCATCTAATCTGAGTTTACCATTTCCAGATGAGAAAAAGGTTACTCAAAAATTAAATGACATCTAGTGCTACATAGCTATTAAGTGTTTAAGGAGCAATTTGAATCTGAAGCCTAGTGATTCCTAGTAAATATACTTCTTATTACACTAGAAGTTATTAATTATATTTTGGCATAATGGAATTTATTGGCAGTCTGATGAGGTCTGAATCTTTTTCTCAGAAAAATGATTTTAAATGCATAAAATATACAAGGTTGAAATGGAAACCCAAATATATTAAAAATTTATTAAAACCAAAACAAATTCATGGAACCAAAGTTAAAAATTCATGGAGTTAATAGGCTAGATTCTGATATCCTATTACCCAAGAAATTTTACCATGATCTATTTTAGAAGGTTGGAAATGAGGAACTTGACACTTTTTTTTCAGGAAAATCTATACTCTCACCCTCACTGTGACAGTCACTTAATAAACTTGCGTTCATAAACTACAAATCAGATCACCCATAGTTGTCCTATGATCGTGGTTACATCAGCCAATGCCTTTCTGAAGCACTAGTAAGGAAATTTCTTCTTTAGCACCCTAGAAGGGGTCATGTTTTCTTTGCCATGTACCTATGATCCAAAGCAACCTTTAATGACCATTGAGCAAAAGGAAGAATAACAACTCACTGATTCTTTCTAATATATAAGTCTTATTTTTAGTTCTACTGATTTCTCAGAATCTTCTCACTGAAGGAAAATTAGAAAAGGAATGGGTTGAACATAGTAGAATAAAGGGAGATTAATCAAGTCCATTACCTATCTTTTCATATGTCAGTTTTAAAGAGGGGTTTTCTCCTATTTGAATACATTCTGCCAACAGTTGGAGACAAAGCCAACCAATTCTGGCAGAATGAGAGAAAGCCATGGTCTCATAGCTAGTCAGTACCTTAGGCAGGTTTTGAAACCAGAACCTTCTCACTCCAAGTCTGAAGCACTATTGAAGGCTGTCCCCAGTGTTTCATCAGAATGGAAAATTAAAACAGAGCTTGTTGGCAAATCAATTCTCTTTTATTGAGAGTGTACTTCATTGAAAATGGCCTTTGGGGGGCAGCTGTGTAGCTTAGTGGATTGAGAGCCAGGCCTAGAGATGGGAGATCCTAAGTTCAAATCTGGTCTCAGACACTTCCCATCTTTGTGATCCTGGGCAAGTTACTTAACCCTCATTTCCTAGCCTTTACCACTCTTTTGCCTTGGAACCAATACACAATATTGATTCCAAGATGGAAGATAAGGGTTTAAAAAAAAGAAAAGAAAATGACCATGAGGAACTCCTAATGAATACTGAAGCATATGTTTTCCACTTTATTTTTCTTGGATTTGTATGTCTATGTTTTCTTTTGTAACATGGCTAACATAGAAATGACTCACTTTGACATTATGTGTATAAATGATATATTTCTTGCCTTCTCAAGAGGTTGGGAGAGGGATTGGAAAGGTGGGAGAGAACACGGAACTCATATTTAAAATGAAGTTTCAATGTTTAACAATGTAATTGGGAAATATTTTTTTAAATAAATCAAACACTTTTTTAAAAAAAGATAGTCATGAGGAATCAGAGATGATGCAGGGTTGAAAACATGGGCTAGCTTTCTTTTTTTATATTTTTAACATTATTTTTTTATTTGGTCAATTTCAAACATTATTACTTGGTTACAAAAATCATTTTATATTCCTCCCCTCCTCCCACCCCTCCCATAGCCAACACCCAATTCCACTGGGTTTTACATGTGTCCTTGATCAGAACCTATTTCCATGTTGTTGATGTTTGCACTAGGATGATCATTTAGAGTCTATATCCCCAGTCATATCCCCTCGACCCATGTAATCCAGCAATTGTTTTTCTTTGGTGTTTTTACTCCTACAGTTTTTCCTCTGAATGTGGATAGTGTTCTTTCTCATAGATCCCTCCAGGTTGTTCAGGGTAACTGCAATGGCATTAATAGAGAAGTCCATTACATTCGATTGTACCACAGTGTATCAGTCTCTGTGTACAATGTTCTCCTGGTTCTGCTCCCTTCACTCTGCATCACTTCCTGGAGGTCATTCCAGTCTCCATGGAATTCCTCCACTTTATTTTTCCTTTTAGCACAATAGTATTCCATCACCAACATATACCACAATTTGTTCAGCCATTCCCCAATTGAAGGGCATCCCCTCATTTTCCAATTTTTTGCCACCACAAAGAGAACAGCTATGAATATTCTTGTACAAGTCTTTTTCCTTATTATCTCTTTGGGGTACAAGCCCAGCAGTGCTATGGCTGGATCAAAGGGCAGGCAGTCTTTTATCACCCTTTGGGCATAGTTCCAAATTGCCCTCCAGAATGGTTGGATCAATTCACAACTCCACCAGCAATGCATTAATGTCATGACTTTGCAGCATCTCCTCCAGCATTCATTACTTTCCTTTGCTGTCATGTTAGCCAATCTGCTAGGTGTGAGGTAATACCTCAGAGTTGTTTTAATTTGCATCTCTCTGATTATCAGAGATTTAGAACACTTTTTCATGTGCTTATTAATGGTTTTGATTTCTTTGATAGAAAATTGCCTATTCAAATCCCTTACCCATTTTTCAATTGGAGAATGGCTTGATTTGAGCCAACTTTCTTAAACAGATTTCAAATTTAATTCTTCTTTAGCCCAAGTCCAAGATCCTACATTTGTTGATATTAAATTTCTTCAAAGGTCTTGGTGAAGTTGGGATATTCACAATCCACTGCTATGATGACTGCAGGGTTTTCTTCCTTAATCTTCTTATCCACTTCTGCATAATAATTTTCTTTGGTTGCCTGCAAATCTGAAGTCCTAACAGTGGTTGCCTCCCTTTCTGTTGTGTCAGGGATTAGAGAGATGGGGCACTTAGTTTATCAAGAAACATCAAGGTATCTGAACCCAATGAAGTGGTCACAGTCAGGACAGGGGTCAATAAGTCTGGTATTGTTTCTTGCTAGGATATGTTGAATTAGGAGTTTCAGGGTGGAGTTGCTGTGCTTCATACTCCCTTTTCTACAATATCTAACTATACCTAACTATATGGCAAGGGCTTCTTTTCTACGACACGTAGCAGAAAGCCTGATATTTGAAATCAGTTGATAAGACATGAAAATGTTAATTAACCCAGGATCCCCACATGTGAGTTGTAATATATGTGAAATTCAGTCATACTCAGTGAGGAAATCCAAGCATAAAAAGGTATCTGAAAGTTGATCTAGTTTAGTATTCATCTGCACCTGAACAAGACCAAGCTCTACAAAATTTGGCCTTTGCTTTAAGATTTCCATCAAGATGAAATTTTTTTCCCCTTATTTTGCCTCTCTGTCACACCCATACACTTCTCTGGGTCTGCCCTCTGGGATAGACCTGAACAAATATAATTCTTCATTTTTCTGACAGCACTTCTAATACTTGAACACAGCTATTACTATCATTTTACATTTGAAAAGTACCTTAAGGTTTAGAAGATTGCATTATATACATTATTTCAATTGGGTTTCACAACAACTCTACTCAGAGGGAAACAGAGCCTCTGAGAAATTAAATGACTTGTCCATGATCCTAGAATCATATATTTCCATCTCACAGTGGCAAAATGGCACAAGCACAACCCATTCATTTTAGAGGTGAGTCAACTAAAATATTAAGTGATTACTAAAAGTCACATAAGTCATAAGAATCACAAAATAATAAATGTCTACTAATAAGTGATGTCTTCATGTTTTGAATACTCTCATTTTTTAAATTCCAATTCAATCCTTCTGTCATTTAGATAATGCTCTTCCCTGCACAGTAGTCTTATAACCTCCAATCTAAACTCTTCAAATCCTTCAGTAGATCCTTGTGAAGCATAATCTCATGGCACATTTACCATTCTGGTTGCCCTCTTCTGCCCTACTCTACTGCTTCCCCTACTCCTAGAAAAAGCTATCTACCTTTTTTGTCTACATTTTTCAACTCTCCTCCACTGCTTGATATGCTGTACCCTGACTTCTAGTCTATCCATCACTTGACTGAAACTGCTATCTAGGAAGTCACTTGCTAATCATCTTAATCTCAGTCCTTATTCCTCTTGACTTTTCTGCATTGTTTGATACTGTTGATCAAGGCAATAGTAGGTATTCTTTCTTATTTATGCTTTTGTAACAAAATGTTGTCATGATTTTCTTCCTACATGTTCAACAACATTTTTCCTATTATTTTGAAAGTCCTTTTTTATGACTAACTATCTATATAACTGAAGACTCTATCATGGGTCATCTACTTTTCTCTTTAATCTTTCCTAATGATTTTATTAGCTTGCAAGAATTTAACTGCTGTCTCTTTGTAAACTCTTCATGTATAATCCCTCATCTCTTTCTTAAATTCATCACAACTGCCTGTTTGAAAGCAAATAGTAGCAAAATAGAAATGAAAGACTAATAAGTTTAGATTAAGAGGATATGGGTTAAAATCTTGCCTTGTCACTCATTACCTGTCTGACCTTGGGCAAGCCAAACTATCTTAGGCCTCAGTTTCCTCATCTACAAAATGAAGTGGTCAAACTAGGGAGCTTCTAAGGTATTTTCCAAATCTAATTCTATGATAGTTTTACTTTTTGTTCTGAAGGCATCTCAAATTTCACATGCCCCAAATATGAATTCATTATTTATCTCTTTCAAACCACTTTATTGCACTCATTACTTGGAAATCTGTCCCGAATTCATGACCCTTATATTTCATTCTCACCCCATATTATGTCAATTGCTTTTGAAAATCCAAGATGACTCCAGACACTCTAAAATGTATACATACATGCTAACTTATCAAATTCTTTTCTCCCCAAAGGGAAAAAATCTTACAGGAAAAAATGTGCAAATTACTTTTATATGATGTTGCCAAAAAAAGAGTTTGTTTTTCTCATCACCATCATGAATCTATTCGATTATGAGCTCCATAATGGCAAAGATTGTTCCTTATTTCCTCTTTCACTCCATCCTATAGATTAGTACATTAATATGTGTTTAAAATAGACTTGTGAACTGAATTGAATCATGAGATGGACATCTCAAAAATATATAGTTCAGCCAGTGTCTTTAGATGAAAAATTTATAGCATTTATATTTTGCAGATGTGATAACTAAATCAGAGAAAATTTTATGATTATCTGAGATTAGGTGAAGGCAGAGAAACTATACATATTACAGACCTTCTCTCTTGGCTCCCAGTAAGACAGAAAAGAGCTGATAAATTTTCTTTGATTCAGATTGCTTAGGGCTTACCATCCATATCACCATTTCAACTGGAGTCCTTTAAGGAACAAACAATATTGAAATATTTCCTGACTAGTATGATTGCTCCAAGTGAAAGACATGTTATTCTTCTTTAATCTTTTCTTTGGAAGACTTAAGAAATGTAAGACTATTAGTATTTCATATAAATATTAATCTTAGGAGAGACTTATAAGATGATATATTATAGGAAATCATTATAGAATGTATTTTAATTATAGTTTCAATAAACTATATTCAATAAACAATAAAGCAAATAGTTTTATATAGTGCTATATAACTTTAACTATGAAATCACTGAAAATTCTTTTTTAAGGAATAAAATAAATATTCATACATATACACATGTATTCCTGTCATTTAGGGAAATGCTCAACAAAATGTGGTAGATGAATGCAATGAGTTGTTTAAGGGTTGTAAGAAGTGTCATCATTTGTCATTGATGGAGAAAAGAATGTATAATGAAATAATGAGAACACTGTCAAAAATTTATTTGAACTAAAGCAAAGTGAAACAAGAAGAACCAGTAAAACAAATGTGTATGTACACTCACATATCTGTCTTTTTAAAGTATAATGGTACTTTATTTACACACCTGTATATGTGTGTACATATTTTCATTGGATCCCTCCTTTGTGACCTTTGATGTCACTTTGTTTTGGTACTTAGTAGATATCACTTTACATCATAATTCTTTGGAAAGGTATTAGAATTAAATAGAGAACAATATATTTGGAGTCAGGAAATCTGGTGTCAAACCCTGGCTCTGACAATTACAAATCATTTAATATTTCTGAATTTCAGTTTATTGACAGTTACTACTGTAATAATAATCCCTGTTTTACTTATCTCACAGATAAAATAAAGATAATATATAACTATATATGTATTATATATGTGTGTATGTATACATGTGTTTATATATATTTTCATGCTTTAAAATTATATAAATTACCTTTGGAACTTTAATTGTACAAAACTTATAGTATTCCTCTATCTACTAGTCTTCTACTGTTAAAGATGAAATGATGTTATGTCTATAAATATCACTTCCTTTAATCACCTCTCCCAATTCTGGTGCAATAAACTATTACATATTTCTCAGATATTCTTTTCCTCCCTGGTTTCCCAATTTCTTCTCTCCCATTTTAAATTTTCTTGTAAAAGACAATTTATAGACTCTAGGGTAGGTGGTATTGATGTTGATGTTATGAGCTGTAATATTCTGGAATTGCTACCTAACTTTTCTCATTATCTACATCTATATTATTTACATCTGTAAAATTAGGATAATACTTGTGTTTCTTGCTTCACAAGATTGTTGGGATGATTAAATTAGTCTATAGATGTAAGTCACTTTGCAAATCATTAAGTAGTATAAAGAAATATAAGCTCTTAATTTTGCATTAAGGTATATGTTTCTATGTCGAGCCCCAGCTATTTTCTTTAAAAAAAAATCTTCTGCCTCCAGATAAATGACAGCATTAAGCTCAGCTTTTAAAATATAACTTCTTAAAACTATCCGATCATGTCACAACAAAATCAAATCAGACAAATCAAATATACAACAGACTTTGATTCAAATCATGCAAATATGGAGATTCGTTTATTATTACAGCACAATTTTGTTGCTGCAAGCTACATATTTGGTTGAAAAAGTTAGCTGTATTTATCCATTACATTTTGAAAATGTCTTGCCAATTGGTTTAAACAATTTATGAATGTAATGCTTTACCTGGAGAAAAAAATTATAATTGTTTCAAATATTTTTGAAAAGGATTGATATCCAAGATATATAGACAAGTAATATGAATATCTGAGACCAAAAGTCATTGTCTTGTACATATGATATATGATCCAAGATAATATAGATATGGTGCTATGATGTGAAAAAAAACAATGTCAAAATCTTTCAAAACTGTTCAAAAATAATGTGAAAGAATGTGAAAATACCTTTTTAAAGGAGAAACCTAAATCAAAACAACCTTGAAGTTTTAATTCTCATAGAGTAAATTGATAAAGAAGAAAAAATGGCAATAATTCTTTTTGAGGGGTTGGACCTAGGCAACCTAATGAATTGTTGATAATACTGAGTTGCTCAAATTATTCTAGAAGACAATTTGGAATCAGGCTGAGTAATTAAAATGTCCACTATCATTTTACTTAGAAATTACACCTTTAAGAATATATCTGAAAGATCTGAAAATAAAATTAAACATCCTAAATACACTAAATTCATTCATCAACAATTTTTGTAGTAGCAAAAAGTTGTATATCCATTAACTGTAGAGATACTAAACAAAATGTGGTAAAAAATATAATAAAATAATTTAGTGCTATAAGAAATGTTCTTATTTGACATGGATGAAGAAAATGGTGTACGAGTAAGTAATGAGTTTGATAAAGAGAACTCGGTCAAAAACTTATTTAAACTGTATCAAAGTGAAACAAGAGGAACTGATAAAGCAGTCTATGTAATGACTGCAATGATGTAAATGGAAAGAATAGCAACATATAAATAATAAAAACTGAATTGTTTTTGGACAACTAGAGATCAAGAAATGAACAACATTTTGAAAGCAATTTGGTCTAACCTAAATAAAGAGTCAAAATATATGCTGTAATAAAAACAGAGAAGCATATCTTGATTAGAGACCAATTCTATGTTTTTCATAAAACAAATCTTAGTTGTACTTGGAATAGAATCTTGTTTCAGGTTATAAAGTAATGTTCCCATCTTGAGATTGATGAGACCTAGGATTAGTTCAAATCTTTAATAATCTAGGCATGCTGTAGCATCTCTATGCTCTAGTTCATTAGTCTACAAAATATAAAGTCATCCTATCCTTAATCACTTTATTTTTATCTACTAAGTATGGGGTATAGAGCAGAGTTTCCCAGTGACACCTAAATAGCTATTTCTGTGGGTGCACAGTTTGGAGTAAAGTTATAGTGGCCATGTGAAGGCATGCTAGGCTCAGAAGGGGGAAGGCTGAGATTTTGTTTAGTAATGGGAAAAGAATTCACTGGGAGAGTTTTGATCTATAATGAGTGAAAGGTAAGTGTAATTGTCTTACAGAAACACTGCATGATAATAAACCACAGGGAGAATAGAATGGAACCTATTTCAAGACCTTAAATTATAGGAACATAGATTTATGACTGATAGAAATCCTAGAAGCTGTGTAACTGAATTCCTATTTTACATATGAGGAAACTGACTCCCAGAGAATTTAAGCAACTCCAATTGACATCTTGTAATTGGTCAGTCTCATTGTACTGTTTAAGGTCATGTCATAATGATACTTACTTTGGAGACTCATACCCTTTTCCTCCATATGTAAAAAGGAATTACATAATCTTTATCCTTACCTTTCTGGTAAGGTTGTTGTTAGCTTAGATGCCAATAATAAGTGCAAAAGGACTTTGAAAAGTTAAATGGTACAAATGTTAAACACTGGTAATCAATTGTTGGAAATGTTTGAAACTCACATGTTCATTGATTACTCTTATTTTATTTTGTGGTTCTATAAAGCCTGAATCTTCTCTAAAATAGATTTGTGAGAAATTGGTAAATTTGGTTAGAATATTTTCCTAGATGTAGTAATTTTGAAAGATTTATAGAATTTTTGCCCCTGAGGGGGAACTGATCTCCCTGAAATGTGTTTATTAGCTTTTTCAGATGATAGCCCTGAGCATGAATCTACTAAAGCACAGTACTTGTACTAGGTGTCAGAAAGGGTTATTTTTATTTTTAATATCTAAGGTTGGCTACAATCTGATTTCTTTTAGGCCAGGCTAATTTCTTTCAAAGTCAGGGCCCCTGGGTCCATGCTGACTTGCTTGAGGGAAGTAAAGTACAGAAAAATAAAGGAAGCTGAATTTACCAATCATTTGAGAATTAAAGAGCAGAATATTTTTCTTGTTATTCAGATTGAAATTCAAGAATTTTACTTTGTAGTGTAGTAAATTCTCATCAAACTAGGTTTAAAAAAGTCATGTACTGAAATAGCTTACCAATTATTGTTAAAAAAATCTTCTCAGTATGTCTTCCCATCATATACAAAAAAATGAATGCAACTATTTTCATTACTCATAATTTTTAAAAAATCACAATGGAATAAATCTGCTTTGCCATGCTAAACTTTAGAGAAAGGAAAATGGTTTTTCTCTAGAGAGACATACTTAGTAAACATGTTCTTTTTAATAATTCTTGATTCTTCAAAAAGAGGTTCTAAAGTTTTCACACTTTTACATAATTTAGATGTAATCACTTAGGAAAGATGATCTATGACCTTTAGCCGCTATTTTTTCCCCAATTAAATACATTATGATGTTCTTCAGTTAGTCCAACTGAAAAAAAATTATCCTGCTAAAAAAAGAAATCTTTATATGCTCTTTTACTAAAAGTAAACATAGTCCTTAATATATATGTATTTTCAGTATAATTATTTAGGGATTAAAACTTCACTAGAGCAAGATCAAAATAATTTTTCTTTAATAATGTGTTTTTTTATTAAATGCATAATAATGGAAGAATTTTAAAGAAAGAAATGGGAAATTTTCATGACTAAAGGTAAAACAAGTATATTATATAACATATAAGGGAAATTGATGTAGAACAGTAGTTTACAATAATTGTTGGCATATTCCTCTAAGTGTCATGTCTGGGGTTTTTCATAGTATCAATCATTTAAAGCAATTTAGGTAATCACATTCTGGCACACCTTTCTCCAATTTTATTTACACCACTTGCCTACCTCATTGTAATGCAGTACCTTTCTGACTTGGTACAGTAGATGCACTCTGTAATATCTATTATGGCATGGTCAAAGGATAATTTATTGTCAAATAGAAAAATAGGTCAACTCTAATGTCACTTGATGATCAACCCCCAAAGTTTAATAAAACATCTCGCCAGTATGCATTCCGGGGCAGTGGTTGGTATTTTATTAGGACTACCTGGCTAGAGCAGCAGTGTAATTACTGAGCTGTCAGAGTGATAAGTGGGACTAATGGCAGCCTGATGCACTTGAGTCTGCTGAGCGCTTAGAGGATTGCAAGATGGTATTATTATAAGAGTCTGCCTCTTCTGGCATATTCATGGCACCAAAGGAAAAAAAAAGAATGCTACAATGCAGGTTTGCATGGCCCTGCCTCATTAACATCTGACATTTCCAACAGCTGTTATTTGTGAACCAGCTCTATAATAAAAAGAGAATTATTTGGTAAAGGTGCCTAACAACTATAGCTAGGAATCCTTGTATTGTCAGTCCTGCCAAGTGGATCCTTCAATTGATGTTGAATTTAAGATTGCTCTATATGAAGAATAGAATTGTACTATGTATTAATTTGTCTCATCTGCATTGGCCTATTATACAACTTCATTTCCAAAATTGCCACTTTGCTTCTAGAAAAGAACAGAATAAGAAATTTGTAAATACATCAGATAGAATGAGTTCAAAAAGAAAAAAGTATACCTTTCACAATTTCCTATAGGTTATAAAATTCTTACAAGGTGGCAGACATTTGTAAAACTCTGCAAAAATGGCTTTGAAGTAAATAGGGAAACACTTGAGTGTAACTAGGACATTAATCACTCTAACTTTTCAGCTGATGCCTGATTTTCCTTTAGCACATGGACAGGAGAAATTACTTTCACACAAATTTTAAGGTCCCATCTTTATCCAGATTAGAGATACTATAAGATATGGTGCACTGGGTATTATTTCAGTGAGGAAACTCAGATAGTCAAAATCATTTTCTTGTCTCAATGTATGCTGCAGGGTCTACTTTAGTAAAACTTTCTAAAGTCAGCTATGTATATATATATATGTGTGTGTGTGTGTGTGTGTGTGTGTGTGTGTATAAATATATATATTATATATATTTGCAAAGGACTATAGCTATATAACTATATGGATATAAGACTTCAACAATAATAGATGCAAATCACACAATTGCATTTAGAGAAATGATAGGGGAGGTTTAATGATTCCATTTCAAAAAAAGACAATTGATTATGAAAAGCCTTTGGTTTTATTACATAAAATTTAATTTAGAGAGAAGGCTAGGGGCACTAAGCAGAGTAGAGAGATCTGATTCAAAAACAAGATGTTAATTAAAAGTGAAAAACTGGATTCACACAGTAGACCAAAAGAGCTTAATCACAAAAGAAAGACTAAGAAATGATAGTTATTTTCCTGAGTCCTTGTACAGAAGATGGGTTAGTTACCTTTATTAAAGAAGGCTTATAATTCAGAGTCAAATCATGGAAGAATCCATATCTTGTAATAGATGAAGTAATGACATTTCTTCTTAGGATACTTTCTACCATTTTAAAGATACCTGATGGAGTAATCATTATAAACTATCCACATCATGTGTAATACAATGCTGAAAGGTAGAGATAGTTGAAAGAACTAGAAGTTACAAATCATAGATTGGAGAAAATAGCCTTGTAAATGTGAATATTATTATGGACACCAGTGGCTTTACCAAAATTAAATCTTTAATTTTCTAACCACTACTTGAAAAACAAGTGAGAATAATAGAAAAATTCTTAAATGAGGGGCCTGTTGTAAACTGCTGTGTTCCCCCTATGTGTAATCAATTGGAAGAATACTAGAAAAAGGAATGACTTATTTATATGTCCACATATAAATAGATAGCTGTATATAAGGATGATAATAGGTATCTTTCATTGCTACAAAACATTTCCCAAAAGAGTGTGTATATATTGACTCATGCATTTAATTTGAAAGGATGAAGTTAAATATAAAAAAAGTAAAACTGACCTTGTCACTTTTGTATTACAATAGATTTTGCTTTTGCCACTGCCTGTCTTCTTAACTTAATTACTTTGTTCCCTAGGTGCCTGAAATGTGCTGATGCCCCCTGTCAGAAGAGCTGCCCAACTAATCTAGACATCAAATCATTCATCACCAGTATTGCGAACAAGGTAGAATCAGATATACCAAGCAGATGAAAGTTGATAATAGCTTTTGATGAACTCTTATTTAAATGTAGTATTTCCCTTATTCAAATGCAGCAAAGTAAAATTTCAATATGTATTTGAAAAATGAGGTTTGATTTAAAAAGTAGTAAATAGTTTTCTTATTTAAAATCAGTTAAGTTGCTTCAGCAGTATGTGTGTATAGCACTGTTAAAATATTAATATGACACATTATAGCAATACTTAAAAAATGAAAATCTTTTGGGGAATGAGAAGAAGAAAAGTAACTTGACTTCATTTCTGTCTATCTTGCTGTGAGGATCATATGAGATAATATTTGTAAAAGAGCACATATTAGGCAATTAATAAAGTTTTATCCTTTTTTCTCTTTTTAGAAATGAATGTTAGTCTTAAACTCCTATATAGTGTGACATCTGTAGTATTCACTTGGTCAGTGATGGATTTATTTGTTTGATTAATGAATTCTGTTTGTATTTTCCTTTACTATCATGGAAGAGTCCTTGGCTATGACTTATCTTCTCATAACAGATAAAGAAGCAGAAGTTACTTCCCATTTAGAAATATTAATTATCAATAAAGATCTGCTAAGTCTTTTAGTAGATGATTATTAAAGACTTTATGAAATATAAACAATTTAAAATACCTCAGAAGAAAAGTTTAATAAATCAACAGATATTTATTAAGCACTTCCTAAGTGCCAGGTACTGTGCTAAGAATAAAAGAAAAAATGATGAGTCTATTTCATTTTAAGATATTAAGATAAACATTTCTACATGGCTTGTATAAGTGTCTCTTTGAAGGCATGTTCTATATAGCTCATCAAATTAATTATCACTATGTAAGAAAGCGAAAATATTGGCTGGAGACCAAAAAAAGGAAAATTTATTTTTTTAAGTAGTGAAGTTGTCAAAAATGTTTGGAGAAAAATGTCAAAGGTTAAATTCAGTGTTTTACCTGAAAATGTAAATATTATTATGCCCTTCACAAGTTGAGGAGATGCTACTTTGTGGTTGTCAAATAATAATGAAAAATGTGTCTTCTAGTTCATATTTCAATGGAAATAGATGAAAAAAGAAACAAGATTGACTCTTTAATTACTATTAAATTTAATATTAAACAGTATATTAGTTATGCTCAAGAACTAAAATACTTAAAGGAATAACATATTACAATATAATGATCATTGGTTCTGGATTCAAAGGATCTGGGTTCAAAGATTATATACAACACTGTTTCAGTTTGTTATTATTAAATGAAGATCTATTAAATGAAGATAGTAAACTAAGACACCTGCTATCTTTTCTATTTCTGAATTTATTATTCTCTTCATGTAAGGATTTCACAAGAAACAAACAGAAAGGGAGAAATGATCACTCTGAAATTTTTGAAATGTCCAAATATATTCAGTCTCTTTTCTGTTTTAGAATAACTAAAAAAAAGTTTCATTAATCTTGTCCAAATTTTCTCACTGTCTAGGTTGTGACACTATACTTGGTTATTCATTTAAACAGGTTTCCTTATAAATACAGGACATTTAGAGATGGACATATTGCAAATATATTCTTTTGTCAGGAATTTAAGGGAATCTATTGAAAGTAGTGTGTTTTGTTGAAAAACTACTGTAGCAATCATAAAAGGTCAGGGATTCTTGTTCTTGAAAGCCTGCGGCTTTTTAGATATTTACAGGCTGTGTACAATGTAGGCTGTTCCATATTGCTCTGCCAGTGGACCTCAACTCAGGAGGGGGGTTCTTTCTAGGTTGAGAGGGTAATTGAATCGCCAGGCTCAATGAGCCTTGGGCCTCTTTGAGAAAAGGATGTCACTTGAGCTGTATTGTGTTAGGCTCCTGTGATTTGGGAGAGTTTAGACCAATACTTCCATTCTTTCTTTTCTTACAAACTGGATTACAGCTCTAGTTTCCAAAGGTACAATCTATTCCTTTGTATCTCCTCAGTCAGTTTTTCTCTGTTTTGCTCAGACTGGCTGTTGTTTGCAATTGTACCTCCCAATTGGAAATACAAGTTTAGATTCATCAAACTGTGAATACTAGGTCATGTTTCTGTTTTTTTTTCCTTCTTTAAAAATACCCTACTTTATATGAGAACTCATATAGCTTGTCCATAAATAGGAGAAAACACTTTTAAAAATGAAACCCTTTAATTTTACTTTGTTATTTAAAAAGTAAAATTATTATTTTGAAAATAGTTATTTTTAAAATCTTGAAACATGTTTCACTCAAATGTAAAATTTATTTCTGATACAAATAAAATAAATATTTTTATAAAATAAATAAATAAAATATTTCTGATACAGACATACATACATAGACTATGAATATTTGTTTTTATGTCAGCATATGGATTGATTATATTCATTTATATTTTTCTATGAACTGAGAAAAATGCACATGATTGGAGAGGGAGGCTACATTGGATCAGTTAATCAATACCCAGATTCAGAACTGAAATGTAAGCTAAATTCTAATACCAAATAATTGGATGATTTTGGGGAAATTTCTTTACTTACCTGGCCCATAGCTTCTTTAGTTTTGAGTGAGAATTTTTTGGGGAACTATGCATGTTTTTGCCAAAAGCAAAGGAAACTTAATGATTATCAGATAGTCAACCAGAATATATGTCACTCACTAAGTGCCAGGCCGTTTTCAAATCCAGGAAGAACTGATATATTATATTCTTTGTTGACTCTTGTGGAAAAATTGAGATCAATGGATAGAGAGAGCAAGAAAGAAATTTGATTCAATGTAAGGAAAAACTGATTAAATTATAGATATCAATAAGTGAAATGTATTACTTTTGCAGATAAATGCATACATATTACATCATATAAGTATATTAAAACCCACAGCTAGGAGGAATCTTTTCTCACTAAGAGACCCTGGCCTAAACTCATGGAGACATGTTTCAGTCTTGAAGCAATCAGACTTTTAAGACACTTCTTGAATTCTATGGCTTATTATGCCTCCATCCTCTTGCCCTGGGTGAAGATTTTTAAAAATAGTCTTTAGAGCTTAGGTTTAATTCATGACTAGAGCTTCCCCAAAATGAATTAGCAAAGTTCCTTAAATTAACAATTTTTAAAAGACTTGTTTAGGGGTAGCTAGGAGGCCCAGTTTATTGAGAGCCAGGCCTGAAAACAGGAGGTCCTGACTTCAATTTTGGCTTCAGACACTTCCTAGCTGTGTAACCCTGGGCAAATCACTTAACCCTAGTTGCTCTTGCAGTTCTTCCACATTGGTAGCACATGTAGTAACACTTATATGATAGAAGGTTAACGGAAAGAGACAGAGACAAAGACATAGAGAGAGAGAGAGAGAGAGAGAGAGAGAGAGAGAGAGAGAGAGAGAGAGAGAGAGAGAGAGACAGAGAGAGACAGAGACAGAGACAGAGAGACAGAGAGACAGAGACAGAGACAGAGACAGAGACAGAGACAGAGACAGAGACAGATATAAAGAGAGAGAGAGAAAGAGCGGGATAGGGGTGGGGTGGAGAGAGAGGGAGAAGGAGAGAGAGAGAAGTGTAAGAAAAAGAAAAAGAAAAAAATATGCAGTGGATAGAGAGCAAAACCTAGAGATGGGAGGTCTTGGGTTCAAATATCTACTCAGACAATTCCTAGAGATCCTAGGCAAGTCAGTAAACACCAATTGCCTAATCCTTACCATTCTTTTCCCTGGGAACCAATATTTAGTATTCATTCTAAGATGGAAAAAAAGGTTTTTTTTTTTTAAAACAATGCTTAAACTACAAAAGACTCATCAGTGCACATTGCCAAATTTTAAAACACTAAATTATAAACCATTACTCTTCTTATAGAGTACTAGGTGGATGCATGAACTTAAAACATTTTTAAAAGGTATTTTATAAGACTTCTGAACTGGCATTTTATTTCAACCTTTAATATTAATGGCCCAAGAGACTTACGGAAGGTCTATGTATTCTAACAATTCAGGGCATGGCTTGGGTTCATCCACCTGGAGATAATCAACTACTCTGAGAAGTTGTTTAGAAGCTAATCTCTGCTGCACAACCAGTATTCAAGTCTTGGAACTTCAGACTTCTCAAATTCATGAGTTTGAGAATCTAAGCTAGAAATACACACTTCGAGATTGTCATTCATTCACTTTGATTTGAGGAAAACACAAAGCCAAAGTATGTGCCATGCCAAAGCTGTCCATGCCAGCAATGTAAGTAGATGCCTTAGCTCTTCAGGGAGGGTACAGGGAAGAAATAATAATCCCCATCCCTGGTAGAAGTCCAAGAGAGATATTAATAGATCCCAAGATGTTCAAGAGAGAGTATGAGGGACAAGGACATTCATTTTAAAATCTGCTGATTGAGTCACCATTCCTGGGTCAATAAATATACCCTTTGATGCAGACTACCCATCATATGGCCCTCACCAAGGATTCTGAGGTGTTGGTAAGGTATTATTTAATAATGACAATGTATAGTCCACAGGGATCTTTAGGGATTTCTGTGGGATCCCAAAACATTAGTGCTATGTTACTGCCCCTAAAGTAGTCCTGGATGCAGAAGATTTGATCAAGAGTTCTTTGTTAATATTCATTATTATACATACATGTACATATATAAAGATAATAATAAGGCATTCTAGATCTTGAGAAAGAAATGAAGCAAATTAAGAAGAAAGGAAAATATTTGCAGGAGATAGAAACATTTTCTTCTTGAAGCTCAGTATTGTTAATATAGGATTTTGGATAAGGGAAACCCAAGAAGAAAACACGTATAAAATCTACTTTATTGCTTTGGAAGAGAAAGGAATAAGGGCTTAAGGATTTACTTATGCTTATTCTTATTTTAAAAACTAAATAACTATGCTAATTAAGTTACTAAACTAAAACTTAACCAAGTTCCCAAATCTTACTCACCAGGGGTCCAAAAAGCAGAGCCAGGTTCTGTTGTTGTTAGATGTCTAAGCAATTCCATGTGAAACTGAATGTTGCCAGCAGCTAGATACAAGAACCCTTCCTCAGTTCAACACAGGAAAAATCCTCTTCAGATCCCTCTTCAGACCTTCCTTTTGACTTCCTCATGAGACCAGAAGAAAAGTCCATTGGGGCAAGATGGAGATCCTCCAGCTCAGGCTCCCATGTGACTCTTGGTCACATGCCACTATCAATCATACCTAGGTTTGCACTTTCCAGTTCTTGCACAGTTTTGCAAATTGCAAACCTTTCCATCCTTTATCACAGTATATATGAAAAAATTCTGGAAAGGTAAAGTATTAGTGACCATATTTTGAAAGTTTGTGGTTGATTTTTATTTTTTATGAATTTGAAATTCTTCTTCAAATACCTTAGAAATGAGATTTTATAACAGAAACTTAATGTACAGATACCCTCTCCCCTCACTTAACTGTCATGTTTCTAATATTAGCTATATTTTTTATTTGTGAAGGATTTTAAAACTTTTAATTTACATTTGTACAATCATTCTTGGCTCTGCTTACTTCACTGCATTGTTTCATTTAGATCTTTCCTCGCTTCTCTGTATTCCTCACATTCATTTCATCATGATACAGTAATATTCCATTATAGTCATATACCACACTTTAACTATTCTCTATTTGATGGGCATATGCTCTGTTTCCAATTTTTTGCTAACACAAAAGTTGTTGCTATAAACATTTTGGTTTATATGTAGGCTTTCTTCTTATCAATAGGCTTCTTCTAGTAAAAGCCTAATAAATTTAATCTCGAGGCTAAAAGCACGGAGATTTTAAAGTCTTGATTTGTAACTTTAAAATGCTTACCTAAGTGTTTGTACTGATTCATACCAGTATGCCTATGTAACCTTATCACAATTGACTATTTCCATCATTTGTCATTTTTTTTTCATTTTTCAGTATATGCGATGAAACTTTAGGGTTGTTTTGATTTTCAGTTTTTATTACTAGTGATTTGAAGCATTCTCTCGTGTTTGTCAGTACTTTACAATTCTTTTGGGAACTGTTTAGTCCTTCATTTCACCACTTTTATATTGGAGAATGGCTTTTGGTATAACAAATGTTATATCACATAATATAATTTAATTTAGAACATATGTAATGCTATTCCCTAATAATGGTATATGTTTATTATTTTTAATTATATATTTTATATCAAAAACTATTCTCTAATAATATCACATCAAAAGCTATTCTGGGAGCTAATAGGTAGCTCAGTGGATTGAGAATCAGATTTAAAGTTGAGAATTCCTGGGTTCCAATCTAACCTCTACTATATGACCTCAGGCAAGTCACTTAATCCACCTTGCCCAGCCCTTATGATTCCTCTATCTTGGAACCTATACACAGTATTAATTCTAAGGCAAAGGTTTAAAAATACTCTAACAGAAGTCAGAAAAATGAGCTTAAATCCTCATTCTTATATACTTCCCCTTGAAATCTCAGATAAATGACTTTGCCTTTCTGGCTTTTTGTTTACCTCTCTGCAAAATTAAACAGTTTTTCTAGGTGTACTCCAAGCAATGCATGAGTTCTCAGTCTATGACCTGTGAATATAAAGATTTCTACTACAAAGCAAAATTAGTATACAATAGATTTAAATTGTTAACACTCTTCATTTTGAGAATGTTACAAGGGGAAATCATAATTTTGAAATATATTTTTGAATTTAAATTATAAAAAATAAATATATAATTATACACATACATATATGTTCTAAAATAAGCAGTTACTTAAAATTATGTTCTTTACTTCAAAATGTATGAGGAAAAATTAAAATAATAATACCAATAAATATAAAACAAAAAAATTACTTATAAATAAATAAAAATACATATAAAAGGAAAATAACCCTTTTGATGAAGGAATTTTTTAATTAATGTGAATAGAATGTGGATAGAATATTAATCATAGTTAAGCAATAATATGTTATAAAAAGTATTTTTAATAAAATGATTGGAATTTTAGAAGCTTTAAAAATATGCTAGAGTATAGATAAACCAATGCAAACATATGTTAGGTTTCATCTTCAAGAAATATATTCTATGCTTTCTAAGAACAATAAACTTCCAGAAGTCGACAAATGTTCATTTATATATTGCAATAAATTCCTTTTTTTTTTTTTCAAAAAAAGTGGTAATGGGGTTAAATTAATGTACTTGAAGCAGTGACTTTTTTGAAGTATCTATTTGCAACCTGGAATAGGATGGCTGACAGCTGGTTTTAGCCGCAGTATAATTACAAACCATATTCGATAGAATGACACTTTGTCAATTAAGGAGCCTTTTATTTTCTTTTCCATGAAGAGCAAAGCCACAGGGGAAGAGGTTCCTTATACATATATATTTTTTCCTAGAAAAGAGAGGGTATTCTAAATGTACCGTATTGCTTTAATAAATTAAACGAAGTTACAGGAAATGTTTTCGTTTTATGTTACCCATATGTCCTTGGGGGAAATTATATATGATGTTTGGACAAAAATCAACAGGTTTTTCCTCTTCTTTTTAGATAATTTCTTTTTGTATGAAAATATTTTAGAATTCCTTTTTCCTTTTCTGTTTATTCTTTATTCTTACACATCTGTGGCATTAAATCCTCTGCTGTTAGATCCTTGGAAACACTTAATTGAACATTTTTAATGACCTTTTTTCTTTTTATCTTGTCCTTAATAAAATATTTTCCTCCTGGGTATTTTTTCTTGAAATATATGTTTGGGAGAGAATAGTATAGATATTGTAATTCATCTGGAATTAAATCATATCCAATCAGCCTAATGTTTGAAAATTTCTCATTTCAGACAATTAACCTAGAATGTATTTCTACCCATCAATGGTTACAGAACCAGTAACATTTGTAGGCCAACTTCCTCACTGGCTGAAGTCCATTTGGTTAGAAAAACCTCTCTAGCCCATAAAAGGGTATTTAACATACAATAGTCACCCAGTATCCTGAACTTCTTAACTACCTCCTGTGTTTCTTATATTTTCATTTGAACATTTAAGAAATGACTAATGCCATGATTTGGTTGCATTTAAAAGCCAGAATGATGATGAGAGCCAAAAGAAGATACACTGAAACTTTTTCTGACACAACCTAGAATTTTCTTCAGTTTTGCTAACTGGATGTTCCAATAGAGTTTTAACTCTTATTTGCATAGAATTTGTAATGCTTGCAAGTGATACAAGAGGAACATTACCCTTACCTGCTCAGATCTGATTAGTGATGCTTATTTATGTGTTTTTCCCCTGTTCTATCTAAAACCAACAGTTTTTATTGATACATTTGATGTCAAAAGCCACAAATAGCCTACCTGTTTGCATTATATTCTCTCAGTAGAAGAACCAAGGAAAGTTATTTTATTCAGTGATAGTCAAATACTAATTTCCTGAGAAATAATTCACAGTATCTTATTTTTTTTATCTTTTCATGCATCAGCCCTATTGCCTAGTAGTGCTATAACCCTGTAGAAATGACCAAATTATGCTTCTGCAAATTCTTATAAAAATCCATTACATTTTAGATTCTTCTGAGGGATAAGGCAGAATTTTTTTTTTACTTTGCATCAGATCATCACATTATGCTTTTTAAATTGGTACTTCACAATCTGGGAAACAGTTTATTTTGTCTGCATTTAAAAGGAAGAACAGCGGCCCTTCATTGAAAACCTAGCACTGCAGCATCTTGGAAACTTAGAGGCACATGCTACAGAATGTTATAGTATTTGCTAGCAAAAATAAAAATCTAATGAGAAAAAAAAACATTAAGAAGTTGGACTTGATGTGCTCTAATCACTCTGACAACTCTAAATTAAATAATTTGAATATTGTTATATCCATCAATAAACATTTATTAAGCATCATTATGCTACGATACTGCTGAATAACCAAAGACAAATCCAGAATGGTATTCACCCTCAAGGAACTTATATTTTAACATGAAATATACACCTGTATATTAATATGTTCTTTGAAAGACTCCAATGATTTAATTATATATAACAATTCTTTTTAAACACTTACCTTCCATCATAGAATCAATACTAAATGTGGTTCCAAGATAGAAGAGTGATTAAAAAGCTTGACAACTGGGGTTAAATGACTTGACCAGGACTCTACATAAATAAATGCATTGGAGGCCATATTTGAATCCAGGTCCTTCTATTTTTATGCTTGGCTTGGCTATCTAGTTACTTAACTACCTAGCTGTCCCAACAAATAATTATTAAATGACTACCATGTACAGGTGCTTTGGTAGGTATAAAGAGACAAAATCAAAATTAATGATTATCCTTGCCCTCAAAACCCTTACATTCCATCGTAGGGCAAAATCACAGGCAAATAGAGGAGGTACACTGATTACTATTTTAAGGTGAAAGACCCTTTTGGACCTTATATCCTTCATTGGGGAAAAAATAATATATTCAGTATTGGAGTGAATTCTAGTTGAGAGATGAGATGATCTTGTTGTAAGTACTTCAGACTTGCCTCATCTCTCTGTAAATAGTATACAACTGACTACTTGACTTTACAATTGGAAGGTATGGGATACTGAACAGATCTTTAACTTTGCATATTCCATTTACTTAGAAGGGGAAAAGATAATGACAAAACATGATTATGACTTTTTTTTTTAACAGTCTAGCTTGCTATGCTTTTTATATAGGATAACAAAACAGTAAAGGAGAAGAATGTTGTGGAAAATTTTATATCCTAGGAAAGTTTTTGATAAAGTATTACATGGTTTACCTCCTACTGTTGTAGTGCTAGAGAGATATAGACTTGAGGAGAATACAACTAGATGGAATCAGAATGGTTAGATGGCATAACTCACGACTAAAAATGAATTGTTCAATTTCAATCTGGCAGCAAGAGTCCAGTGGAGTGTCCCTGCAATCTATCATTGCCTTGCCCTGTGTTGTTTAGCATTTTTATCAATAACTTGCAGAAAGGTACAGATCCATATGCTTGTCAAATTAGTAGATGACACGAAGGTAGAGAGGATAGTTAGTCCACTGGATGCAAAATGATCTTGACAGTAGAGAGTCACAGCAATGACTAAATGTATGTATACCAAAGTAGGTACCTGGTAACATTAGACTTGGATTTTAGCTGGTTGTGAACTTTGAGAAAAAAATAAACAACAGAAATTTTATTTTTAAAATGATCAACTAAAATAGAGCATTTTTCAAATTATTGTTTTTAAATGCTTTATACATGAAATACTTAATTTATATGAATATAATGAACTCCATGATGACATCCTATGTGATGTAAGGAGTATGGAGAAGGATAGGGACACTAGTAGATGGGACGTATGATAGTAGATGGGATTTGAGAAAGCAATAGGTAATACAAGTAAGTCAGCCATAGAGGATAACATTGAGAAGGAGCAGGTCAGCTAAATAAAGAAATTTCCAATGGCTTTGGTCTCCTTAGATTTACTGTGGTATCCATGTGGGAGGAGAGTTCTAATCCCAAGTAGGTATGTTTAGGGCAGGAGTCACCTTTATCAGCTTAGATAAAAGAGGGAAAGCTGGTATGACAATGTTTTTTCAAAAATTTATCAAATCCTATCTCAATAAATAGGTATGGGTGGATATGTTTTTTTGTTATCAATTATTTACCTAAATTCCTTTTGAAAGCCTTAATAGTTTAGACACTTGGAAAAACAGTTTTAAAGCCTAGGTAAGCCTCCTTTCATAAGGAGGTGGAAGAAATACTAAAATTAAATCAATTACTATGTTATATTGTGTATTTTTCTTTGGGTTTAAAAATACCACATAAGCAAGTTGTTTTCTGTTCATGTAGCTGAATAGACCAATCAAGAAATAGTTCTTTCTAAGCTTTAGACACATAAAGATTATTTTTTAAGTAATTTATGTAACAGGACTTCTTTCAGAAGTGTTTGTCAGGAAGAATAAAAATCTCATCTCTTAGAACTACATGCCAAGTTAGTTTATGGACTACAATTGTTTGCTAGTCATTGCTGAAGGCTGTGTCAGTAAATCTTTAAAACATTTTTTCTGCTATCTTTGTTTGAGGTTTTGCTATCCTAGCCCACTATACAAGCTATTTGACCACGCTTCTTTCTAGCATTCATTAATTCAACTGCTCAATAAATCAGTAAATATTTATTGAGTGTCTAATGTACTTGAAACACTGCCTAGATTCTATGTGATCTGCAAAGAAGTAAAGACACAGTAACTGCCTTCAAGAACTCTCATTGGGGACATTATATGGAAGTGTGAAAAAATAGCTAACAATATAAAAGCAAATATAACAATGTGGAAACTAAGAAATTAATTGTCTAGATGCCAGTTACCATAGGAGTTCAAAGAAATGATAAAAAATGAGTTAGACTATTATCATTGAAAGATATCATAGATATTTTATATGCTAACTCTTGTGCAAATGAGAATTCTCTTTAATAATCCTAAAAAAAAAAACACTTCTTGAGAATGCAATGAGTTCTTACTACTTCACTTACCTACTTTACTTACTATTTCAATGGGTGCTTTAATTTATAATATTGAGCTACCCATTACACTCTTTCTGGTGTCGATCCTGCAGTTTAGTCTTTCCCAAATGGTGTAGGAATTAGTGTTGTTGATAATATCTCAATTGCCTTTTCACAGCTTAAAAAAAGTCACTTTCAAGAAATATGCATTGGGCCCTGACCAAGGTACTCTCAAGTCTAGCCAATAGCTCATTATTAGATTGTTGATGATGCAGTTCAGAGTTTTGATGAACAAGAAAATGATGAACTATGGACAGTGATTGGCATTAAAGGTTAATAGTGCTTACGCTTTTGCTTCATTACATTGACACGTGACTACATGTGGGCAAAGTACTTTTACAGTGGGGAGATTTGTATATGGAATTGTATATAGAATATTAAAAGATGTCATGATTTTTTTTATTTTCATGTCCATATGCATGACTTCATAAAAACTCAGTGTTCTAAGAAATAAAAAGTAAACTATATTCCTGGAACCAATATGGAAAGAATAGTGGAGGAAGAGTTTACGATCCGAGTCAGAAAGAGAACTGGATTCAAGTCTCATCTCTGATACATACTGGCTGTGTGACTATGGGCAAGTCTCTTGATCTGCTAGTGCCTGAGAAAATTAAGATTGCAAAATATAGAGAAGATGATGAGCTATATCACTCATGTGGAAAGGGAACAAGACTGACAGTTGGTGGGGGAAGGGGCAACTGGGAGTGGCAGTTAGGTATTGTGACTAGTATTTCTTTACTGCTGGTTGGACTTCCTTCCTTGTGTTGGAGGTGGAAGGAGTGTTGGCTTCCCAGTCTGGATTCAGAGTGCTTCTTCTCAGCTCAGCCCAAAGACATAGGGCTAATCAGCTCTGAAAGTTAGAACTTTCCTTGGTTGCTTTCTGTCTACTGCTAAGATTCTGAAATTGACAAAACTAGTACAGAGGATGGGAGTGGGGGAAACCCTCCACCAGCCTGTGAGACCTGGCCTTAGCTCTAAACTGAGGAAGACTCCAACCTTATTTAGGGACATCCCTTGCCCCTCTTTCCCAATACCTCTAAAATCCAAACTGATTATTAAACTTTATCTCATTTGAATTCACAGTCAGATAAGTGGATTATCTTTTCTGGGGCATAGAGGGAGCTGAACATTAGTTCATTCAATGACAAACAGTTCTTATCTGCTGTTTCCTCTCGGCAGGGGGCATCTCTCTCCTTTGCCTCATCAAACAATATTCCCTCTCTCCCCTCAACTCCTCCATACCCTGCTACAAACCTTCTGTTATCCCCTGTTCTTCATATCCTCCACATCTTTTCCCAATAAATATTACATTCAAGAATTCCCTGTACCAACAAAATCAAAATTTATTACCTATCCCTATCTTACTTTTGTCTCACCAATATATTAGATCACCTAAAATAGAGGAAAAAAGTTAATCTCTTTGTTGGATGCCTGAAATGTTATTAGAGTTTTTTGTCTTTCTTACCCTGCCATCAAGGTCATAACTTCTAAATATTGATTGGACATCCTATACATATTATAGATATTCATGGAATCATTTTCTTATAATTAATTTTTTATCTTTTTCATCTCTTTCTTGCTAAGTGAAATAATGAGCCTATTTAATGCTCCAATACATAAATACAAGAAATTTTATGCTCCTTTCTTCCTAACAAAAATAATTTTCAAGTTAGTGAAATTCAACCAAATTATTTTTAAAACATAACAGATTAAGGTTTTTCTTCAAAGGGTTGTTCCATCTGTGAAAATTGTCTTTGGAAGAAGAAATGCAGCACTTTAAAATAAATTCACCAGCTGTATCGATAATTTTATAGAGAAAGACAGGCCTAAATGCTATGGGATTCTTTGTTAAATTTGTTAAATCATATGACAGGATAGCTGGTTTGTGAGTTTTCCATACTTTTCGATAATAACTATAAAAACGATTAGACTCCTAAGGAATGACAAGAAAGAAATGGTAAGGTTGTGATTTTTAAGTAGTAAAATAGAATAAAAAGATAAAGTTCTTACAAAAACATTAACTCACCGAAATGACACATGATGTATGAAAGAAAATGTTTTTAACATCTACAATGAGTAGTCAAAAATATAACACCTGTACAATATGGAGGAGTTAATAGTCTGGAAAGAATATTAACACCCATTTTTCCTGTTGAATATGAAAATGGCACCCTTAACCATTACATCATTACCTTTTTTAAATCATTTTTATTCTTGTTAAAAGAAGGTATAAAAGTTATTGTTTTAAAAAATGATGAAGTTCATCTAAGCCAGGAGCAGATGTTTCTTTTGTGTCTTTTCCTCCCTTTCCCCTATTCTCCTATATATGTACTCTGCATCTGACAAAATAAAAATGACTAAGAGACAAATTGAATAATAGAAATAAAACTTATTGTAATAGAGTGTGCTTCCTATAAGATGCATAATATTGAATTTCCAAAGTACTCTTTCACCAAATTTCTAGAATTTTTTTATTCATTTTCTTTTTTCTTCCTTTCCTTCCTTCTTCCTTCCTTCCTTCCTTCCTTCCTTCCTTTCTTCCTTCCTTGCTTGCTTGCTTCCTTCCTTCCTTCTTTCCTCTCTTTATAAGGAAGGAGAGAGATAAAAAATAAGCTGTCAGTATTCTCTTATTCAGAAGGAGTTTTTAAATATCTTCTCTTTGGTTATCAAAGGCAAAAAAAAATGGTATTGGACTATGTTATATATGGTTGGGGAATGCTTTCCTAATAGAAAATTAAGTTCTGCTTCTTGTCATTTGTCAGCTGTGTGATCCTAGGCATGTCATTTAACCCCCATTGCCTAGCTCATACCACTCTTCTGCCTTAGAACTAATCTGCAATATTGATTCTAAGATGGAAGGCAGGGGTTTTAAGGGGGGGGGGAAGAAAAGAAAATTAGTGTGGTGCATTAGAAATGAGTATGAGCTGTGAACTCCAAAGATCATGCATTGAGCCATGGAGCCAACTCTTACTCATCATAATTGGTAATTCACTTTATATCTAAGTCTTAATTTCATCAGCTATAAAATATTACTCACAATATTTGTACTACCTATCTCATGAGATTATTAAAGGTAGGTATCTTATAAATAATATCTTATAAATAAGAACTATATGAAAGAGCGATTACTACCATTAGCCACAGTTTCTACTCCTTTGACCACACCTTTTATGTTGGTTGAAATGAATTAAAACCACCTTTTTGAATACTTACTACTTACTACTTGTATACTACTTGTTTTGGTTAAAATGAATTAAAACCACTTTTTTGAATACTCATTAATTTTTCACCTTCACATTTCTGGTTTTGTGTTCTTTAGCCACTATTCTTTAATATTCCCTCTCTTTCCCATAGTTTATCTAAAAATCATCATTTACTACAGGGAGAACATAACAAATGTAACCTCCACTAAGTGCAATTCATCTAGGATCTTTATTCTGTTCAACAAACTTTCTCTCTGGGAAAGTCACTGAGATAACTGCTTTAGGCCATATAAAGATCTAAGAATATAAAAAATTAAGTTTTTATGTTAATATGAAAGTTCTAAAGTAATATTGTGGTTGCTGATTTAAAAATATTATAGCTTAAATCAAAAATAACTTTTTAGTAGCTTTACTTACAAAGAGGTGTAAAGAGTGGAAGTGGAGAAATGTAAGAAGAGGGTAGAGAAATGTCTAGCCTATCACCCCAATTGTTGTTCTGGTGCCCAGCTCGACCCTGGCAGGACTCCATACCCTTCAGCCAGAGGATCTGATGGTGTCTTCAGTAAGGTTTCCATCAATACAGACTTCTGCAGGAAAGAAAGGCCTCTCTGGAACTAATCTCTCCAGAAACCAGGAAAAAAAAGTTAGTTACTTACCCAGCAAGCCAATACAGAATTCATGAAAAGAGCTTCCTTCTTCAGGTCAGCTCACCAACACAAAGTCTCCCAAGACAAACTCCAAAGGAGAAGTCCAAAAGCAAAGTCCCCCAAAAGAATAAATCCCAAGGACAAATCCCAAGGAGTTCAGGACTCCTTATAGTCATTTTTCCACATTGCTTCCTGTCCCTTCCTCCACTTTATGGGAACCAATTGCAGTCTTTCAATTTGCCTAGCACTGCCCAAGGACAGGGCAGTGGCCTCTGGAGTTGTCATCCACTTTAGCAAGTGACTTGTGAACTCTCTTAGTATTAAGTAGGAGTGCTCAAGTTTTTGATTCATTAAAAGTTGCTGATTGATAGACAAAGAAAGTTTGATTCACTCTTCACAAATATAATCATCCATATCCTCAAGGAACTTACAATTAATAAAGAAAAACAAAATATGAAAAGATCTATTGAAGATGGAAGAGTAAATTCTGCAAAAGAGGGATAAATTGTTATGGCAATATTAAAGAAAGAGAGGTCATCCTTTTTTGGAGGGGAATGGATGTCTAGAAGAGTTTCATGAAGGAGGAAAGATCTGAAGTTGGACTTGAAGGATGATAGATTTCAACAGGCAGAGATGAGGGAGAGAGCGAAAGGATTTTTAGGGAAAAGGAGCAGTGTGAGTGAAGATACAGAATGGATAAGGCTTGGGGCATATTTGCCAAATGACAAATAGTCTGCTTTACCTGGTACATAGGGTATATGAAGGGGAACAATGAATGATAAGATAAGAAAGTGAAGAGAATGAAGGGAATTTAAGAGAGTTTGTTTTTTTTAAAACAGAACTTAGGTTTTTAATGCAGATTTTAGTGGTAGGTAGGTAACTCAATGGATAGAGAGTTAAGCCTGACAATGGGATGTGGTGGGTTCAAATATGGCCTCGGACACTTCCTAATTATGTGACCTGGGCAAGTCACTTAATCCCAATTGCCTAGCCCTTATCACTCTTCTCCCTAAGTAACTAATATTTAGTATTGATTTTAAAAAAAACCTAATAATAATACACATTTTTAAGCCTGTGTAATTTAGAATATACTGGTGTTATGTAGAGAGTTGGGGACATGTTTAAGTATATTAAGCTAGCAGAAGTTTGGTGTATTTGGGGGCTCTCTAGAATGGGGCCCCATTCTCCCTTCCTGGTTTATTTCCTAGAACACCCAAATAATAAATATTTTATGTACTTTTTACTAAACATGATTTGTTTTCCCTCCAGCAAATTTATCCTCTTTACCTATTCTTTATTTACATATTTAGAATATTTACATAGTCTACACATATGTGGTATTCTATTTTTTCTTTTTTTTCTAGTCCATTTTTTGAAAATTCCAACTCAATTCCTTTCTCAATGGTAAAACCTTCTCCAGCTGTCTCACTTGAGATAATCTCTCTGTTTCTACCCATCTATCTATCTGTTTCTCTCTGCCTCTCCCACTTTATTAAAGAATTATGGGTATAGTACAATGGTTAATTTATCATGTGTGACCTTGTTATATATCTTCTATTGTCTTAAATTAATAGATTTTTGATTTGTTATACAACTTTTCATGTATTTTTATCAACGAGCTCATAAAATCCTCTGTTAGTCACTAACTTTGTGATGTTAGGCAAGTCACTTACACCTCCTTATATCTTCTCATTTCATTTCTGTACCATGAGAACTCTGATGACCTCTGAGGTTCCTTCTATGTCTAAATCTATGATCTGATTATATATCCAATGAGTCTGCTAAAGGGAAATACCAATTTGCATGGTTGTTTACATTTCATGCAGTGCCAAGTTCAGTCACCGGCTTGCACATATAGAAGTAGATACTTTCTTATAGATTCTATAAGTTATATATAATTATTATATATTTTATACATTATATATTACATAATTATATAGATTATATAAGTTATATATAATATTATATATTACTTATAGATTATATAAGTCAGCTAAGTGCTACAACAGATTTGAGCACTAGGGCTAGAGGCAGGAACATCTGAGTGCAAATCCAGCCTCATACACCATGATAAAGTTACTTAAACATCTGATTCAGTTGCTTTGACATGTAAAATTAGGGTCACATTCATATCCCAGGACACTTGTAATGGTCAAATTGGTACTTAGTTCAGCACACGGCATATAGTAACCATTTAATCAATATTTACATCTTTGTATTAAACTTCAACATGCTTTTATATTTTTACCTGGATCTTAAAGTGAGTAAAAGATTGAAAAAAAAGTTGAACAACAACTTGCATAAGTCCATATGCCATAATTACTGTCTAGATATCTTAATAGTGATTTGTAATGTAAATATGGTAGTCTACAATATTTACCACCTATCCAAAACAAAAATCTTTCTTTTTCTTAGGTTCTTTTCACTTTTTTTTCCTAAGTAGAAACGGTGTGCCAGAAGGGAATAATTTCTGAGTTCTAGACTTGAATCTCTGATTAAGTGGGTATGTGACCTTGGACAACTCATATCACTTCTCTGGACTTCAGTTTCCCCAATCTATAAAATGAAGGAGTTATAACTGAAGACTCTATGCTCCATTTCAGTGCTAAACATTATGCAACTCTGCCACCTGTCACCAATATTGTCTTTTTAGAGGTGAACCGTGCAACTCAATTTGAATTTCATTACCAAATCAATATTCCTGTGAATGTAGTCTCAAGTTTTAATTTGATCATATATCATTCCTGTTAGATTCTACTGGGAAATTATTTTCTCTTAAATTTTTATGTTTCCTCTTTAAAATTTTACATAATAGTGTTCTGCCCCCATCAATTCATTATGCTCATTGTTTATATAGTACTTGGCTACTTGTATTTTTAATTATTAGATTTAAAAGAATTAATTCTACATCTTGCGTAGATTCAGTGTCCTATAATGAGTAATACTAAACTTGAAGTCAAGAAAGAACTGAATTCAAAATCTACCCTTAACTCTGAGCAAGCCACTTGGCAACTAAGTGCTTCAAATAATTCTATATGTTTCTCTAAATCAGAGGTTCTCAAACTCTCTGTTTGTAGCAATGAGAATACATAATGCATATCAGGTATTTATTTACATTCCAAATTGTAACTGTAGCAAAATTACAGTTTTGAAGTAGCCACTAAAATAATTTTTTGGTTTGGGGTCACTGCAACATGAGGAACTGTATTGCGGGGTCACAGCATTAGAAAGGTTGAGAACCACTGTTTTAAATCATACATGGGTTGGTATGTAAATACCATTCCTAGGAATTTTCCTAAGTTGAAGAAATCATAGATCTTTCTGATACTTGTGTCAAGGGCTATAACAGGCGGAGACCAAGCTTGATTTCTAAAACTTATCTTGTACCAATGGTATGATGATAAACACTTATCAATTGACTCAAGGGAAAAGCATAATATACTTTGAAATTTAATTTATATTATTAACATTTTCTCAATCACTTTCTTAAGTCTAGGCAATGAAATAATAATAATAAATAATAAAATAATAATAATAAATAAAAAATAAGCCACGATTTGTATCATTTGCAATTTTCAAGGTGAAAATGTTCACCGTGAAAATTTAACAGGTTACTTGTACCATGCAGTATGAGCTCATTTTAGTACTGAATAAGAATACACCAAAATATATAAGAAAACTTGAGGAAAATTTGCAATTCACTTAAATTTCAAATTAAATATCTGCCATCCAAATCTTTAGATATACATGTGAGTGTTTGTGTGTACTAGTCATAGTATAATGCAATGAAAAAAATCACATGTTAAAAATTGCCAAGCTAAATTTGACTGCCTTAATGAGTTATTTCAGCAGTAAATTACTATCATAATATTTCATCAGAGAGCTGACCCTGAGTTCCTAAAGTCTATGCAAGTGTATTGTATATAGGTTTTACCAAACTGGAACACTTTCCATTACAGGCATGTTGTCTGTGGAAAGGCCAACATGTCTATGTTCAATTGATCTCATCTGCAGAGTGTTGTCTGTCTAAGTTGTGATGATTGTTTCAAACTTGGCAATCCAGAAAGATCACCTGCTAATATATAGAGCAGTGAATATTTTTGGCAATGGAGGGAGCACAGGCATAAAGATCTCTAATCCTTGAAATGAGGAGTGGTCACCAAAATAATGTATTATGTCTATATCAAGATTTGGGGAAGCAGACGTATTAAAGAATTTTAGCAAATTGAAAACAATTAAGATATAATATTAGTAAGAATTAGGATCTAGGATGATAGAAGTGGAAAGCACCGTAGAAATTATTTATTCCAACTAAATCATTTTATAGAGAAGGCATTTGAGACAAAAGGAAATGATTTCCTCCATTTTACATAAGAAATAGAGTCTCAAAAGGCAGCAGTGTTTCCCCAGGAGAAGCTATCTGAAGAGATGGAGAGGTGGTCTCAGAGAGAGAAGTAAAGGGACAGAGCTTTGAACTGATAACCAACCAGGTAGCAAGGACCATTCAAGTTGTTGTTTAACTGTTCCTATAATTTAAATATGGGCCACAGAAACCCATAAGATGAAAAGATTGAAAGAGTTCTGACTAGCTGTCATGATGGGATTGGTTGTCTAAGCAAAAAAAAGGTGACAATAGAGATACTGGGGCAAATTGCATCCTTGAGATGGATTGTGGTGGTACCTTCCTCTCTTTCTCCTTCTCTCCAAACCTGAAATCTTTTCTTCATAGTTAAATACATAATTTCTATTTAAATATTTTTAAATTTGGTAGATATTTAAAATGATCAATCAACACTGTGTCTGTGCTTTATTATTTTGAATGAGAAAGCAGAAATTAAAAGAGGCTACAATGGTACAGGATACAGACAAAATCAAATATAGACAGAGGTTTGAAATCTCTGAATTGTAAGGATTCTATCCCAAATGGGGACCAGTTAGATAAATGCTGGAATAAGAATCCATGCCTGGCATACAGAAAAAAAGAATAACATGGAAAAACTTAACAGATTTTGCACTCTTCCTTTAAAGTTGTTTTAGGATATGGGTGGATATTAGTTCTTCATCATATCTCATTCTATGTTAGATTGCATGTGAGTATTAAAAGACTTATGGATACTCAGAGAATTATATCACATTTATATAATAAAAATTAGTTACAGGATTTGACATGAAGAGAAAGGAAATTAGAACCTCAGGACAAGGGAAAAGAAAACTCTAGAGGAACTGAGAGTAATTATGAGACAAACTATGGAAGATTTTAGCTTAAACAGTCTCATAAATTTTTTTCTCCATATTTGCATAATCTAAATCATTTAAAGGACAAAAGTTACTGTTATTAAAAATGAAATTAGATATTTACAATTAGCATATATTTAGATTACATCTGAATTTAAAACTAGTTAAAAGTATTTAAATATTGAAAACATTTTATCAAATTCATGAATGGTTAATAGTTTCTAATTTTATCTAATCACCATCAATTAGGAAAGCTTAATAAATATTATTAAATGATAATGTTTCATTAAATGTTCACTAAGCATATAATATCATACACTACAGAGACATTTTTACATGTTTAAATCATATAGCTAATAAACTCAATTTTATACATTTTCTATTTCCTATTTTATCATTTTCCACTTTATAATGGTATTATTTGTTCTATTTTGTTTATGCAGAACTACTATGGAGCAGCGAAGATGATCTTTTCAGATAATCCACTGGGTCTGAGTTGTGGAATGGTGTGTCCAACTTCGGATCTTTGTGTAGGTGGATGCAATTTATATGCAACAGAAGAGGGACCAATTAATATTGGTGGCTTGCAGCAGTTTGCTACAGAGGTATGTGAGCCATACAGATGGCTGTTTTTTCTTTGAAATGCACAAAGATTTTTAAGTGATTATAACTCTTCTCTGTGCTTTGCTGAATTCTAAGATTTTCAATAGAGTGCCTGGAAGAAGTAGAAGTGTTTAATGTATAATATAAACAGTATCTTTATTACAGCTTGTTCAGCAATTTGGCTACAAAATGGAATTTCATAAAACCATATGTCAAATTAGTTATAATACCAGAAGCTTATTAAAATGCATTTGTGACTCAAACAGTTATATAAATTAGGGGCTCAGTGAAGCGGAAAATATGCATGACCTTTATCATTGGAAGGGAAAAAAATAACCTGTTAAAGGGCTAGCTTCCTGAATTGAATATGAGGTGGTCATATTGAATTGATTAGATAATTCTTTCCATTTCTGATGGTTAGTGATTCTATGGTGGAAAGTAAAATCAAATAAACTATGTTTCATTAACTGTGCTCCAAATAGTTAAAATGAAAATTAACACTTTTTGCTTACTTCAGATTTCCTTTACTTCACTTTCCCCCAAGAAGTTATGAGTTTTGTGAGAGAGCTTTTGGCTCAAGAGTATGTAAAACTTTATATTACCTCGGGATAGAAATACTTTGCTTCTCTAATAATGACAAAAAAAATTAGTTCTACTGTGTCGATGTATCAAAAACTAGATCACTTATATTGGAATGCAAATTTGTTTATTGGACAAAGGAGAAACATGCTTTGGTGTAATTTCTCAGCAAAAGTAGGAGCAAGTCTCTCCTTTTCAGTTCATTCCTAGCCACTCTGATTATCAGGGACATCAGTGTGCCCTGTCTGTAGGTTTTCATTCAACACTTAGCAAAAATGGCCAAATGAAGGGCTTAATTCTGTTTATTACTCTAATTTCAGCAAGATTTTTGAACATTTAAACATAATCATTTTCCTATTCTTTGGTTTAATGGGAAATGTTTATCCACATTTTTTAAAAAAAATTCTTTCTTTTTCCTTCCTTCCTTCCTTCCTTCCTTCCTTCCTTCCTTCTTTCCTTCCTTCCTTCCTTCCTTCCTTCCTTCCTTCCTTCCTTCCTTCCTTCCTTCCTTCCTTCCTTCCTTCCTTCCTTCCTTCCTTCCTTCCTTCCTTCCTTTCTTTCTTTCTTTCTTTCTTTCTTTCTTTCTTTCTTTCTTTCTTTCTTTCTTTCTTTCTTTCTTTCTTTCTTTCTTTCTTTCTTTCTTTCTTTCTTTCTTTCTTTCTTTCTTTCTTTCTTTCTTTCTTTCTTTCTTTCTTTCTTTCTTTCTTTCTTTCTTTCTTTCTTTCTTTCTTTCTTTCTTTTTCTTTCTTTTTTCCTTTTTCTTTCTCTAATGGCTCAATTGTTCTACCTTATGCCTGGATTTCTTGGGGAATCATTCTGAATGTAGACACAATGGTCTCTTCCCTAGACTTAAGTGATCCTTCACCAATTTTAATGTATCTTGAAGTCTAAGTCACATTTTACTGTTATTAATAAATCAGTACTCATCTCTCCCTGCTTCCTGACAGGTTTATTCTCAAGTAGCTCTATAGGGAGTGAGAAAAATGGAAACACTTTGGGAACCAGAGTACTTGCAATAAATCCATAGCTTTAACTTCTTTCTTTTCTTTTTTCTTCTTTTCTTTCTTTCCTTCTTTTCTCTCTTTTCCTCCTTTTCTCCCTTCCCCTTGTTTCTCTCTCTCTATCTCTATCTCTTTCTCTCTCTCTCTCTCTCTTTCTCTTCCATTTATTTCTTCCTGCATAAAAACTAAATTCAAAGTAGATTTAGACATATACGATGATTTTAAGAAATTATTAGCATGGTTAGAACTAAAAAGAGCCTTTACTTAATATATAACATTCATTTATAGTCCTCTGAAAACTCAACATTCATAGCAAATTCATTTTCATTCTCTGCTTGGTGTTAAACTCCATGAAAAAGACATGTATCCACATAGCACAAGATAAAATGACTCAGTAGAGAAGAATGAACTAACTTTCTTCAAAAGAGGGAACATTCTTCTAGTAGCAGGTGTGTCCCACTCTTCTAGTTCAAAAAAAGAATGTGTAGTTATTAGCCTTGCACTTAGGTTGTTACCATTTGGTTCAGATAAAACTGATAGCCTAAAAAGAGCCTAAATATGTTTAAAATAGTTGTTGATTTTTTAAAAATCAAATGGATCCCATTAGCACTTAAAGCTGAGTCCAAGGGTTAAGTCCTATCAAAGATCTTTTCTTGTGACCCTAATTGGTCCTGCTTAACCTCTTCTCCCCAACTCCCCTCATTGCTATGTATTTATTTTGCCCTCCATTCAGGGTATCTAGATCATATGGTTCAAGTGGTGTCTTCCTTCAGTCTACAAAAAGGGCCTACGTTGCCTTTATGGAAGAGAGTACAATGGCTCAATTATCCACTAGGTAGTGCTCTACCTGAATGACCAGGTCTAAGCCTTTCTCAGTTTCTCTCTGGTACAAGTGGAGCATATCCATCCTTTTTAAAATTTTCATTTATTTATTTATTGAAACCCTTACGTTCCATCTTAGAATCTATACTGGGTATTGCTTCCAAGGCAGAAGAGTGGTAAGGACTAGGCAATGGGGGTGAAGTGACTTGCCCAGGGTCACAAATCTAGGCTAGATCTGAACCTATGACCACCCTTCTCTTGGTCTGGCTCTCAACCCACTAATCCACCTAGTTGTTCCCACATTTAAAATTCATGTGGGAGTATATATATATATATATATATATATATATTTATATATATATATATATATATATATATATATCCTAACCCTGCCCTCAGTGTTCTATCCTGGTTCCTCTTATCCTCTACCTCTATAGTAATTCACTTCATCACCTCATCATATCCCAGGGATTTAATTACCATCTAAATGCTGATTCTCAGATGTACTTATCCTGCATCAAGTCTCTGCTGACCTCTGAGCTCCCATTTCCAACTGCCATCAAGATATCTAGAACTGAATGTCCATCTTAATAAACTCAACATCTCCAAAATGGAACTTTTCATTCCTTCCCCTAAACCCTTCTCTGCCTCCTACCTTCCCTATTATTGTGAAGGGCAGCAAAATCCTCCCAGTCTCTTAGTCTTGATATCTCAGAGTCTTCCTGAATTTCTCACCAGTTCTCACTCCCACCACCCCCATATCCAAGCTACTACCAAGTCCTATACCTCTGCCACATCTCTAAAATAGACTTCATACTTTTCCAACTCTGCCTCTACTCTATTGTAGGCTCTCATCACCTCAAATTTTGATTACCTCTAATGGGGCTGACTGCCTCAAGTCTCTTCCCCACATTTTTGATTGATCCACTAAGTGATTTTCCTAAAAAGCAGCTCTGATCATGTCACACACACACACACTTCCCAAAAAACTCCCCATGGCTTTCAGGAACAAGTATGAAATAATGCTCCTTCATCACCTAGTCCTCTTCTATCATTTCTGTCTTCTCATTCTTTACTCACCAAAAAAAAAAATTCTTTGACCCAGTGACCCTGTCCTTTTGGCTGTTCCACAAATAAGATACTCTCTCATCTCCAGGCATCCTTTCTGGTGTCCTTCATGCCTGGAATAACATCCCTCTTCTGCTCCAACTACTGACCTCTGTGGCTTCTTTTTAGATTCAGGTAAAATTCCACCAAGCAGCTAGATGGCATAGTGAGTCAGGAATACCTGAGTTCAAATGTGACCTCACACACTAGCTGAGTGACCCAGAGCATGTCACTTAATTCCGTTCACCTTGGTTTCCTCTTCTTTAAAATGACCTGGAGAAGGACAGGACAAACCACTCCAGTATCTTTGCCAAGAAAACTCTAAATGGGGCCACAAAGTCATACTCGACTAAAAATGGCTGGAACAACAAAAATATCTCACCTTCCACAGGAAGCCTTCCTGAACCCCTCTAAAATTCCATTACTTTACTTCTTTTTATAATTTCTTATTGACCCTGTACATAGATGTCTTTGAATATATTTGATTGCATGCTGTCTTCCCCTTTGGATTATAAGCTCCTCAATGGCAGATACTCTCTTTGAACTCTTTTTGCATCTCCACCCCTTAGCACAGTGGCTGGCACCTATTAAACACTTTAAAAAGGTTATTCCATGAATGAATAAGGAAAGGAGATGTCTTCATCATGTACCAGAATCATGGTCCCAAAGCAAAGGAAAATAGATAAAATAGTAAGAGATATCAGTGTTCCCTCTAGCCCAGTGGGATTCACAAGAGTTTGCCTTCTGTGAAATTCTGTTTGTTCTTATGGTTCCTTATTTTATCTCTGCTCTTGTAACAAGACCTCTCCCACTGTGCTATCCTCTTCACACACACTTGGGGTAGGGTGGCTTCTGAGCATTGGTGATTTTTGGTTTCCGTTTCCTTATGAAGCCCTAGTTATTAGCCATTTAAGTCTATTGGACCAGCAGCAACAACCACAAGCACAGTCTCATATTTTCCTTTCTTTCCATGAAGCTCAAAAGCATGAGTCTAAGCATAGCTGAAGAACATAAGAAGAAAACCTCTGACCTCAAAATAAAGAAATTACATTTTCCTTTCTCCTAATGTCAGAATCTTCCCAGAGTTTAGGCAGATCCTCAGGAAGGGTTGAAAGGACAATTGTTTGTTTGTTTTTTTGTTCCAGAGTGATCAAAACTCACTCTGCCAATTTCTCTTTCAATTATCATTTGAGGACCATGATCAATCAATTTAAAAAGACAAGAGGGCTAAATAGTACATTACATATTCCTAATTATTTTCATTTATACGTCATTCTCTGGAAATAGAAGTTTTTAATGGAAGGGACAAGTTTCATTTTTGGTTTTATAGGGCAGTGCCTAGTACCATACTTGGTTTATAATTTATTATTATTATAATTTATTTATATTATTTTTTAAGTTTAGGCTTACATTTACTGAAATTCACTGTGATTCATAAGTTTCTTTTCAGATTCCTAATTGTTTTGTGAATGAGTATATTTAAACTAACTCACAATTTGACCCAGGGCAGGGTTGGCATTCCAAAATTCACTAATCCTAACTAGTCATCCTGTAAAATTAGGCAAAGGAATTTCCCAAAAAAGTCTCAAATTGAACCATTTATTATAGACGGTGGAATAATTTTGTGGAGGTGACACATGTAATTTCAGCATTAGTTTAACTGTAAAATGAAGTGAATTATGAAATAAAGCAATATTCTGGATTCATTTATCCATTAAACAGGTTTTGAACAACTAATATATGCACAACTTGCTGACCCATAACTCAGTAGAGGGGAATGTTAGGGAGCACTGGGTTCAAATTTTTAATGAAAAACTGAGTCATTGAACTTCTCTGTCTTCGTTTCTTCATTTGTAAAATGACGATAATAATAATTAACATATATCTATGAACTGAAATTCACACAACATGATTCATGCAAAGTGCTTTGTAGCTCAAAACTATAAATGTGAGCTATTACTATTATTTATTAATAGTGAATTACTAATAAGTATCATTAATGATCAATGTGACTTCTGTAAGTTTAATCAAAATGAAATCACAGTGAATTTAAATAAGTGTAAACCTAAATTAAAAAAAAAACAACACTATTATTATCTCCAATTACAAGTGATACAAATAATTTGGTTGAAAGATCCTATGTTACAATAAAAAAAATATCTTGCTGCTATAAAATATCACATTTGATATGTGACTTTCAAATCAATATTAATCTGTCTTGCTACCAAATTAACCAAGAGTTAGGAAGCAGAGAGAGTATGTGAGGGTTTTTTTAAATTTTTTCTAATTGTGTTAGCTGTCACATAGAAGTGATTTTAAAACATTATATGGGTAGCGTGCTATTTTGTGTAAACTGCCCATTAAACATCTTTCCAATGAGTTTCTCAGATGTGATTGAGAGTTGAGGTTGGAGATAGCAAAGGAAGAGGCATGTAAGCTATAGAAAAGATTGGATGAAATGGAATTGGTCATCAATATTTTCTATTGTCTTTTATTTACAGTGTACATTTCTTAGTCAGCCTCCTAGTATTTCTTTGGGAGTGAGTGCAGTGACTATGACCCTACTTTAGGGGTTGTTTTTGCCCTAGGGATATATGGGTTACAGGGGTGATTCATCTGCCTTTATAGGAGAGAGATTTTCCCAGTTCAATTAGGTGTAACAATATTACTTCAATAAAATAGCTTAGAAATAATATTTCAGTGTAGATTTTGTTATCTTTCTCTTGAGTGTTTTTAAAGTTTTCTGCACAGATGCAAACCTTGGGAAATATATTCTGAAAAGTGTTCAAGGTATGCAGTGAAATTTCAAAGCATTATTGGCACATTATATTTAAAGAATAAACTGAACCCATAGCTTCATTTAGGCTTTATGTACGAATTTTGGGGAATGAAGAATTAGCTCTATTTGTGTATCAAAACACATAAAGGAAGGTGTCTTTCTATATATGCTATACAGATGGAGCAAATGCAATTCAATCAGAAGCCTAATTCTGTTTGTATGATCATTGTGTTTCAATTCACTGAAGTTAACCATTTGATTGGAGATTTAAAAGTCCAACTGAAAAATAAAAATGATTACGAGAAAAAGAATCCCTAGAATTTTGCAAAATTACCAGAGCATCTAAAAATTCCTAGGCATAGCACTGAATTTTTAATCATCATCTATACTACTAAATCCCATTATATGTTTCTTGTGTCTTAATACCAGCATTTAAATATATTATTTAAGTACACTATTCTTTTTTCAGTATACACAGTTTATTAACTTAATATATGCCTCCACAGTCTATATTTTAATGATTGTTAAACATAAAATGCTCAGTATTATATATTTCTTGACACTGCAGCTGTGACTAATTTGGGTGAGCACAAAAGAGCAATGGTCTTCTTGCATTCCAGCAAATCAGAATAAGCAAGGTAGTAGTTCTCATTGTAGAATTACCATGTGTGATTTATCATTAACTAGAATTTCCTTTTTTGCCTCCTCTATTTCATTTGGGCATTTGTATGCCTCCACTACAACAATAGATTCTCTGTAATAAATCAGACTTATTTTCTAATCCCATGAACTCTTTAAAAAATAAATAATTGTATTGCCCAAAATTGTTGTTAAGTACTTAATGGTCAAGCAAGGGGATAGTGCAAAGAATATTGCATTTGGAACCAAAGAACTGACACAATATCTGATATTGACAGCCTTTGTGAACTTTGTCATGTAATTTCATTATCCTGTCTTTCAAGTTCCTCATCAATTATAGTAGAGAGCTGGACTCAATGAGATGACATTATATGGTTCTTTCCTATTTTAAATCTATGAGACTATACATAGCTAGTTTGATAAAGCTTTTTAAATAAGTACTTACTATATTTTCTTTTATTTTAGTAGCATAAGTTCTTCTTTACATATTCCCTAGTTCAGATCACCATTAAACTCAATTAAATGACTATAATAGATTCCTAACTGGTTTCCATGACTTTGATCTCTCCCCTTCCAACTACATACTACATATAAAAATGAGCATTAGCAATAAAAATACAAGAAAACAAGTAGTCTCTACTCTCAAGGAGCTTATTTTCGAATGGGGCAATGACAACTCTTTAAAAGATGTTGGAATACATATTCCATATATGTATATATTTAAATTATAATTTATTATGCACCAACTCTGAGTCAGATGCTGTGATGGACATGGGATAAAACACTAAAAGAAAAGTCTTTGTCTTCAAGGGGTATTGTAACAGATTAGACAACAGGTACAAGTGGATGCCCAAAATGCACAAATAAATTTTGATGGATACAAGCTGCTGCAGAAGAAAGGAGAGGATTCTCTCTGAAAGGAGAGGATTCTCCTCTCATTATAGGATTCCTGAAAGAGATGGAACTTAATTTCGGCTTTGAAGGAAGGAAGCTAAATATTTGGGAACCAAAGCTGAGAGGAAAATGCGTTTTAGGCATAGAGGACAATCTGTGCAAAAGTTCAGGGATGGATTATAGAATGCCAGGTTTGATGAATATCCAGTAAAGCAGATTGGTTTGTCTATAGAAATTGTGAAGGGAAATAAATGTGAAATAAATCTGGGAAGGCAACTTGAAGCCAAGTAGTAAAACATTTTGCATGCCAAACAATAAATTATATCTAATGCTATAAGCAATGAGTCAATGAAGCTTCTTGATCAGGGGTGTGACAGCCTCAGACATATGATCCATAATTACCTATCACTTTGATTTTTATGTGTAATATGTAGTGGTGAGGGGAGAGATCGAAGTCATGGAAACCAATTAAGAATATATTATAGTAGCCTAAGTGAAAGATAATGATGATCTGAATTAGTAAGTGGATAAAGAGATGTTATGGAGCTAGATTCAAAGAGAATTGATTACTTATGGAGTGATTAAAAATGAAGTTCTAAACATGGTTAACTGGAGGGAAGGTGCTGCAAAGATGTAAGTAAAGGAGTTCTGGAAAGAAGTTGCAATATTTTAGTCAAATAAGACCCTTTTCTCAAACAAATTGGAATCAACCTAATACTTGAATATAGATAGATAGATAGATAGATAGATAGATAGATAGATAGATAGATAGATAGATAGATGGATAGATAGATAGATAGATAGATAGATAGACAGATAGATAGATAGAGATAGAGATAGAGATAGTGCTTACCACTTCAGGTTTTTCTTTGGAGTTTTTATCTACCAACTTCAGTTATATTACATCACCATAAAGACATCTTAATTTGTAGTCTAATGAACTCATAATGCACTATGACCTCCATAGAAGGGCTGAGTGAGATCAATTTTTAATGACTTTATTCCACCAAGTCAATCAACTAGCACATATTGGTATATCCAGAATATATATTCAATAAAATATAGTAATTTGCAGGGTCAGGGGAGGAGAAAGATACTGTCAACTGGAAGGGTCAAAATATGGACATGAACACCTAGTCATTTAGTGTGGTAAAATTCTTGGCATATAGGTATAGCCCTCTCTAAGGCACTCTATGCCTTTTAATTCTTTTAAATTGACATTCAAAGTTTAATTTTGCCCTGTGTGATATCTATTTTGTAGTGATCTCAGAATAGTCTATGTTTGAAGACAAAATGGTAAACTGGTCTACAGGACTACATAGGTAATGTGCCTAATCCAAAACTAAGACAAGTCCCCAATATAACAAATCATAATTTATATTTATCCATATCACTTTTTTCATGTCACTTAGAAATAGTATTCTTGAATAATTGTAGGATTAGTGATATTTGATAGTTATCCTCTTATTCTAATTTCCTATCATAATCGAATACAACTCTCAAAATCAACTGACAAAACATTAGCAAGGTCTACTGTTTTAAATAAATAATTAGCAAAAAGAAGTTTCATTTTCTTTTAGAAACACTGACTGAAAAAGTCTCTGCAAGATACAATGTACAATTTATGTAATGATGACATTTACTCCGTGTAATTCAAATGCAAGAAATAGCTGTGAAAATTTGACTTGTGTCTCCTTTTCCTCTTGATGCCATGATTAATAGAAACGAAGTAGATTTCCTTCAATATCTGCCATTTTTCCTAAAAAAATCTTTGAAAATCTATTAAAACATGCTCAGTTAGCACAATGATTGATAATGAAACTTCAGGACACAATGGATAGCCTAGAATGATTTTCACCATCATATTTAAGTTTGTTTAAAATGATATATTAATATCAAGGGTCCTTACATAATCAAATACTCAGGATAGTTCTGGAATAGTAACTTGGAAGATTTACTCAGAAGTGTTTCTCTTCTACATTTAGATATTTTGTTATTACTGATGGTTCTTCATAAGAGTATAGACTAATTTTAGAAAGTATAACTATTGATGAGATTTGGGAGCTATTTGCTAATTAGTATGTTCATACTTTTATTGATTTTTAAATACTTATGTGAATGCTCTATTTGCAGAGAAATCATTTTATTGTTTACTTCTCAGTTTGGAGTATATAATCAATCAATATTAGCTATATTTGAGTTAGAGAAATTTGAATGTAAATTAGAAGAATTACATGAAACAGTCTTGATTTTAAATAACATACGGTTAAATTAAATTTCATGGCAATGAAACAATTTTCACATGCACAATTACATTTATAAATATTGCAGGAAATCAAATTCTTTTCAGCAAAATATCTTTTTCATTTCCATTTCATATAATTGTCAAAGCATGTTGTATATTAAAAAAGTTCTCTAGGTGATAACTATATTTCAAAAGAGTCTAACATTCAAAGATTCATAGAGAGAGGAAGGATATTTTAATAGAAAGTATAGAGATTTTTTTGGTCGAGTCTTAGGATACAAGTTCAGCTCTGACATTCTATGATCATACTAGGGCATTTAGACTCCTCTGGTTTCTAAATTCTTTTTTGATAAAATAGTCTATGTGACACAAGGAACAGGGTGTTGAGCTTGGAGTCAGGAAGACCTGAGTTCAAATCCAACCTTAGACAATTGGAACCTGTTGAGTTCATTTTCTTTATTTGTGAAATGGGGATAATAATAGCCTATCAGTCACAAGATTGTTGTGAGGATCAAGAGATATAACAAAGGTATAGCTGTTTGCAAACCTTATACAGTATGTAAATGAAATCTAAATATTTTTGGTTATTTTGCTGCTAACCTCACATTGTTATAATTCATCTAAAAAACTTTGTAAATCACAAAGCACTATGTCAGTTATTAATCTTTTCACTTTTTGTATCACATTTTAACAATAAATCTCTAATTAGAAGACAGAATCTTAATAATCATAATGCTAATGAGCTAATGCTAATACATAGGGCATATTAAAATTTTGGAATAATAGATAGAATGTCAGATATAGAAACAGAAAGACATAAATTTCAATCTTAGCTAAAGTACTTATCGTCTGTATACCTCAATTTCAAGGCAACTTGGAGGCACAATAGTGTGCCAAACATAGAGTCAGAAAAACTCATCCTGAGTTCATATCTGACCTCAGACACTTAGTAGCTATATGAATCTAGTCCAGTTACTTTATCTTGTTTATATCAGTTCCTCATTTGTAAAATGAGCTAGAGAATAAATGCTAAGCCACTCCAATATCTTTGCCAAGAAAATCTCAAATAAAATCATGAAGAGCGGGACAAGATTAAAAAACAGCTAAAAAATTAATCTCATTTCCACATTCTATACAATGATGGAATTGAACTCAATTACCTCTAAGGTCTCTACCAGCTCCAAATGTGTGGTCCTATGACCTATCCTCAAATCCTACCTTAAATAATTATCACATCTATTACCATTGCCATATCAACAATTTTGGCATCAATTTCCTGCTCAGGAAAATGAATAAAACAATACTTGTCAAGCAAGCAATTAACTAACAAAGTATTTATTAAAATATGAATCAGGAAATATGAAAAGATTTTTGGTAAATATTAAATTCTTAGTAATTATGATAATGTAATTGATTTACAGTTTTATTTTAGACATTTTGAAAATTTATGGAGTTTTTTTCTACATTTTTTTCTTTTACAAATCTTTGATTTCTATCACAGAAATGTCCCATTAAGAAACTACACATGTTTTCATTATGTATTTAGATAGTTGTTTGGACACTTAAAAGTTAATTGACTGGGGTGATGATTTTGCAACCATTTTATGTGAAAGGCAAAGCATGAACTCAAGTCATCTTGATATAAAAGTCTTCAATTAATCATCTCATGTTAACTCTCTACCTCAACCTTATATCTTGGCTTACAGGTTATTTAAAAATGATGGCTATTTCCTAATGATAGGCCTTTCATTACCATATTAATTTTTATTTAATCATTCACTTACGTATCAACAATTATGCTAAATTCATAAGACCAATGATATTAATACAAAAAGTAAAACAAATATATTCTGAAGACATGCCTATATTCTCAAAGTAGAAACCAATGGAGTACCCTTTCCTCCTTGATGCTCTCTTCTCTCAAAGTTTTGACATTTTACTTTTTTCTGGGTTTTCTTCCTGCATATGTCTCCTTTGTTGGATTCCCTTCCAGCTCACACACTCTAATCACAGATGCCCTCATGATTCTGTCTTGGGTCCTTTTTGCTTTTCTCTATGCTCTTGGTGTTCTCATCAGATCACATGAATTTACTTACCATATTATTGTTGATGATCATCAAATGTACCTGTAGTACCCCAATATTTCTGCTGACCTCCAATATCACATTTTTAACTTTCTTTTCGACCTCTCAAACTAGATATCTAGTAGAGATCTTAAATTATCCATGTCCAAAACAGAAGTCATATCTTTCCCTCTAATTCCTCTCCCTGCCACTCATCCTAACTTCCCTAATATTGAAAAGACAACATTCTCCCAGTAATTCACTCAGACTCACAGCCTAGGTGTCCATGGTCTAATCCTCACAATTTCTTACTCCCCATATCCAATCTGTTACCCATGCCTGTTATTTAACCTTTGCAAAATTTATTGAATAACTTATATTCTCTCCTCTGATACTGCTACTACTCTACTACAGGTCCTTCATATAGGGACTATTGCTAAAGCTGACAGGTGAGCCTGCCTGTCTTAAGTCCTTTCCCACTCAATCAATTCTCCATGCAGCCAACAAAGAGATTTTCCTAAAGCATAGGTCCAACCATGCCACTTCACCTATTCACTAAACTCCAATGACTTCTTATCACCTTGGAGTGATAAAAATCTTCTGTTTGGTGTTCAAATCTCTTAATATCCTAGACCTCCCTTATTTTCCAGATCTTTTACATTTAACTTCTCACCATGTATTCTCTCATTCATTGACACTGGATCCTAGCTCTTCAACAAACAAGACACTCCATCTCTCAACCCCAGGCATATTCTGTAGTTGTTACTCTTGCCTAGAATGCTCCCCTACCTCATCTCTGCTACTGCCATCCTGATTTCTTTTAAGTCCCACCTAAAATAACTTTTTTTTTACAAGAAACCTTTCTCATCCCTCTTACTTCCAATGTCTTCTCCATTTTAATTATTTCCTATTTATTCTGTATGTAGCTTGGTTTGAATGTAATTATGTGCATGTTGTCTTCCCCATTAAATTGGAAGTTTCTTAAGAGTAATGACTAGCTTTTCTCTCCTTTTGTATCTAATGCACTTAGCACAGTGCCTGGCACAGTATAGCGCTTAATAATTTTTCATTGACACCTGAATCCAAATTCTGTAGGTTTTAAAATTCTTTGTGGGTGTGTGAATGTATCTTTTGTGTGTAGTAAGAAGGAAAATTTCCTAGTAAGAATTTAAATTATATATATTTCCTGCCATAAAAATTCTATTTTAGGAAAAGAGATTTAGCTAAATATTTTTCAAATTTTCCAAGATCATTTTGTGCGGATCATGCTTTTGCCCCCTTTACATTATATCTTGTGTGTCTTATATGTAGGTAAGGGGCTTTGCAAACTTTAAAGTGTTCTATAAATGCTAGCCATTTTTATAATCATTTATTCTATACTTTTATTAGATTTTGACCTGGAAAGAGCCTTAAAATTTATCTATTCCATTGGAGAGACAAAAAAGAGACAGAGATAGAATGACAGAGAGAGATTGAAGGGGTATGAAGGGAGAGATAGAGGAAAAGTGAGAGATAGAAGGGTATAGGCAAAGAGAAGAAAGAGAAAAAAAGAGGAGGAAAAGACCCTTTTTTCAATTAGAAGTGATTCCTTTCCAAGGGCTGGTCTCCAAATAGAAACCTCTGAAAAGGAGCTTTTCTAATGCTAAATTGTTTCATTTCTTTTCTAAACCATTGTTTAAAGTATTGAAACTATTTAAAGACCCCTAAGATGTCTTAAGTTTATTTGATTAACCTAACTATTCCTTTCTTTTTGACTTAAATAAATTCTTGTTTGATAAAGATATTGAAGGTTAAAGACAATCTTGTTTAAATATTTTAAATTCTATCATGCCTTACACTGACATTAAGTGATATGGGATGAGATTGGAGGGGGGAGTAGATGGGATTGAGGGCTTCCTTGTCTCCTCTCCAACTTCCAAAGGGCAGACATTATGTATCATACTCCTTTTGCTGTCTTCCATTATCTCTCCTCCCTTCCATACTCTACCATAACAAACATCTCATAGAATATAGCACAATGCTGGGCAAGATAGTATTCAATAAGTACCTTTAATTGAATAAAATCACTAAGCTTTTAGAGTACTATATAGTTCATTTTATTGTATATTCAAATTTAATTTGTTTTCCTTTCAAGTGAAAAAAAAAGTTACATGTATAATGGTGGTATATTAGTGGGTAATGGTCTCTTTCATTTACGTGGCATTGGCTAGAACTTGAGGGTCCCAATATTTCTAATATCTCAAAAAAACAAGAAAAAATATATCATAAAAGTTGCGTCCTGATTCTAGATGTGGGTAAAAAGGCAGACATTTCACAAATCTTATTCCATTTTACTTATCACAATCTAGTTTAGCAATGCAATATGAGCTTTTTGGCTTCTGAAACGCATTAATAACCACATTAAACCTTCCCTTATTGTGTGAGATGTCAGCCATAAATGATTCCTTTAAAAAAACAATTATCTATCTTTTGCTTTTGCAGTTTGTTAAAATGCAATGTTAATTTATAAATGCTGGTAAATTTTAACATGGAAAAGTTAAGTTTTTTAATCACTAGTTTGCATAGCTGAGAGTACTCAAATGAGTACAAGAAAAATTAACATTTATTTAAGCCTAAATGAAATGTGCTGTACCCTCCCTGATTGTGTTAAATGTGTTTATCAAGGGTTTGTGAAATAAGTGATGAATATCTTACTTTGGAAAGACATAAAATAAAAGTTAAAATATGTGCACTTGAGTTTTTCCTTTTAAATGTTTTAAATTATTTTTAATTTAAATTAACTCCTTTTTTTTCAATTTTAAAGTGATATGATGCAATAGAGAGATATTTTGTTTTAACATTGGTCAAGTACAGATTATTTTCACCTTGACAGAATAATTTTGAATGCACATTTTTGTAGTCCTTTTATCTTTATGTTCTTGTGTAGGCTACAGAAATGAATAGTCACACATGCCCACACATAGACATGTGCACATGCACACGCACACACACACAACACTTTTTCCCTCCTCTTTTCTTTAATAGCAAAGTGTGACTATCAGAAAGTTTTTGTTTTTTCAGCATTTTTCATTTTAATCTCTTCACTAGTTAATATGCTATTTTGAAAGAATAATTACAAATATTGGAAATAATAAATCTAACATTAAAATTATAATAATCATTACATTTTATATAGAGATGATGTGTACCTTGTGTCAAGTAGGAGTTTCTATGTTAGCTTGCAAGACTGAGTAGATATGGAATAACTTGTATCTATTTTCAAGGACTTCCAAAAGACCATTTTTTCCAAATCATATTTCCCCTACTTAATGACAAATAGGCTACAGTTAGGGATTCATTCTTTTGACTTAAGACATCTTGCCCATTTTTTTTTCTTTTGATGTCATAATTTCTGGTCACTTTTTATTCAGAGTTATGAGAATTTCTTGGACTTATTTCCCCTGATGTTATTGTTGGCATTATAAAGGAAATTCTTTCCCAGTTCCTCAATATTTCTATTAAACTGTCATAGTGTTCATTTTATGGTGCAATAAAATTCTATTACATTCATATACCACTATTTGTTCACCCATTTGCCAACTGAAAGAGGCCTGTTTTGTTCTAATTTCTTCTCTATAAGAAAAATAACTTTAAATATTTTGGTATATATAAATCCTTTCCCTTTATCATTGACCTCATGGAATATGAGATTAAGAGTTATGCCATTGAGTCAATGGAGATAAATAATTTGTTGACTTTTAAATACAGTTATAAATTGTTTTTAGAATAGCCAATTTTGCAAATTAAATGTCTATTATAAATTCATTAGTGTTAAATTCACTCTAATAGTTGTAATTTTCTTCTTTTGTCATTTACTTATCCTGTTGGGTATGAGGGAACCTCAGGAATGTTTGTTTTTAATATTTATGAATTTAAACATTTTTAATATATTTGTTGGTAACTTGTAGTTCTTTATTTGAGGACTATTGTTTGTTAACATCCTTTCGCTATTAATCTAGTGAAAGTTGTGCTTTTTCTTTTATATTTTTCTCAATTATTTTTAATTCTTTAGATATCTTGGATATTGGGCCCTCAGAAGAAAAATTTGATATGAATATATTTCAAACGATTAGTAAATATTTATGAAATATCAATCATGTACCTGGGGCTTTACCAGCAGATATAGCAGGGGAAATAAAGTCTTGAGGAAAAAGAAAGTGCTTGAGTTTTATATTACAGGAACAGAGATATCTTATTAGAAAACTAAATAGGGGTTGGGGAATTAATTACATTTTTAAATTCTATCTGAATTTATTTTGCTTATTCAGGGTTTTCAATTTTTTGTCATTAATTTTTTGAAAAATATTTTTGATCATCCCTATTCCTTGCTTAGGTATCATTCATTTAGACATAATTAAAATATCCTCTTAATTAATACTTTTTCTGTTATAATATAGAAGCTTTTATATTTAGGTCATATATCCATTTGGAGCTCTTATGGTATGTGATAGGAAGTATTCATCTAAAACTAACTTATATTGAACTGCTTTCTAGGTTTTTGGCATTTTGTCTGTGGTTCTTACCCAAATAGTTAGTACCTTTTGGTTTATTATAGGCTCTGTGAATAGAACACTGGGCCTGGAGTCAGGAAAACCTTAGGTAAAGCTCGCCTCAAATACTAGCTGTGGGAGCCTGGGCAGGTCACTTAACTTCTTTTTCCCTTAATCCACTGAAGAGGGAAATGACAAACCCCTCCAGTATCTTTGCCAAGTAAATCCCAATGTATCATCCATGCAGTCACAAAGAGTCAGATGTGATTATACAGCAACAAATTATTGTGACTATTGCTTTGTAGTAGAATTTGAGATGATACTACTGAGTCTGCAATCCTATTTTTTTAAGTTCTTTCCATTAGAATTTCTTTCCTTTAATTTTAATTTTATTTTTCTCAATTTTGAATTATATGTAAGCAAAAATTTATTTTCCATTTAAAAAATTAAGTTTCATATTCTTCCCTCCTATCCCTCCCATGACTTTCCCTTGAGAAGGCAAGGAATTTGATACAGATTATACAGGGATAGTCATGCAAAGCAATTTTATATAGCAATGTTGTGAAAGAACACAGAACCAAAAAAAAAAAAAACAAACCCAATTATAAAGAAAGTTTTAAAAAGTATGCTTTAGTCTGCATTCAGACACCCCCTTTCTCTGGGAGTATATTGCATTTTTTCATCATAAATCCTTCCAGATTATTTTAGATCTTTGTATTATTGAGAATAACTGAATCATAGCTGATTTTCCCTCCTTCCAACCCCTCCCAAATTCCCCAAAAGGCTAGTAATATGACACAGTTTGTACACATATTTTCATATATTCCATATTTCTATGTTTACTATATTGTGAAAAAGATATACATTGTTTATATTAGAGAGCAATTCATAAAAGAAATAAAGTGGAGAAAGATATGTTCCAATCTGCATTCAAATTTTATCTGTTCCTTCTACAGAAGGGCTTGTATTCTTATATATTTGACTTAGTTGTCTATATATCTAAGAAATGTGGCTTTTATCAAAGAAATGATGTCACTTTTTCCTTCAGTTTTCTGCTTCCCTTCCAATCTTGGCTGTACTGGTTTCTTTTTATGCAAAATCTTTTTAATTTTATGTAATCAAAATTATCTGTTTTATATTCCATATGGTTATTAATCATTTGTTTGCTCAAAAATTCTTTCCTTATTCATAAATCTGACAAGCAAAATATTCTCATAACTTCTAATTTTCTTAAAATATTATATTTTATATCTAAATCCTATATCCATCTTTAATTTGTTGGTACACAGCATCAGATGTTGTATGTATTTTTTACCTCTGAATTTTTCAAAATCTAGATTACTATGGTCATATAGTACTCTGAATAGTATACCTAATCTATTCCACTGATCACTACTCTTTTTTTCCCCACCAATATCAGATTGTTTTGAGAATATCTACTTTGCAATACAGTTTAAGATCTTGTATAACTAGACCACCTTCCTTCATATTTTTTCATTGATTTCCTTGATATTCTTGAAACTTTATTCTACCAGATGCATGTATTTTTTTTAGCCTAATGAAATATTTTTCAGGTATTTTGGTTGAGTTCTACAAAGTAATTAAATTAACTTAGTGATAATTGTCATTTTTATATTGACTACCAGAAGCAATTGATATTTCTCCATGTGTTTAGATCTAACTTTATTAGTGTAAAAAGTATTTTGTAATTGTGATCATATAGTTCCTGGGTTTGCCTTGGCAGGTAGACTTCCAAGTATTTTTCTAATCCATGCAGTTATTTTATTTTGTTGTTGTTGTCAATAAAATTGCTTTTTAAAATTTATTTATTTATTTAGAATATTTTTCCATGGTTACATGATTAATTATTTTTTCCAGCATTCTTCCCTCTCCCCTTTCATAGCTGACAAGCAATTCCATTGGGCTATGCATACATCATTGTTCAAAACCTATTTATTTCCATGTTATTCACATTTTCAAGAGTGATCTTTTAATGCCAAAACTCTAATCATATCCCCATTGAACCAAGTGATCAAGCAGTTGTTTTTCTTCTGTGTTTCTACTCCCACAGTTCTTTCTCTAGATGTGGATAGAGTTCTTTCTCATAAGTTTCTCAGAATTGTCTGGGGTCATTACATTGCTGCTAGTAGAAAAGTCCATTACACTCAATTGTGCCATAATGCCTCAGTCTCTGTGTACAATGTTTTCCTGGTTCTGCTCCTTTCATTCTGCATTAATTCCTGGATGTTTTTTTCCAGTTCCCATAGAAATCTAACAGTTTATTATTCCTTTCAGCACAATAATGTTCTATCACCATTAGATACCCCAATTTGTTCAGCCATTCTCCAATCAATGGACACCCTCTCATTTTCCAATTTTTTGCTACCACAAAGAGCTTGGCTATAGATATTTTTGTATAAGCCTTTTTCCTTATTATCTCTTTGGGGTACAAATCCAGCAGTGGTTTGACTGGGTCAAAGAGTAGGCATTCTTTTAAAATGCTTTTGACATAATTCTAAATTGCCCTCCAGAATGGTTGGTCCAATTTTAACTCCACCAGCAGTGTATTAGTGTCCTAATTTTGCTACATCCTCTCCAACATTTATCACTGTCCTTTGCTGCCATATTGGGCAGTCTGCTAGGTTTGAAGTGGTACCTCAATGTGATTTTTATTTGCATTTCTCTAATCAGGAGGGATTTAGAACACTTTTTCATGTGATTATTGATAGTTTTGATGTCTTTATTTGAGAACTGCCTATTCATAGCCCTTGACCATTTTTTGATTGGGGAATGGCTTGATTTTTTTGTCATTTGACTTAGTTCCTTTTTTATTTGGGAAATTAAAACTTTGTCAGAGTTGTTTTATTATAAAATTTCCCCCCAGTTTGTTGCTTTCCTTCTAATCTTAATTGCATTGATTTTGTTCATGTAATTATTTTAAATAGAATTGTTTTTTCTTTTGCTGCTAACCTTGTTTAGTAATATTTAGGAATGCTGATGATTTCTGTGAGTTTATTTTATATCCTATAACTTTGGTGAAGTTGTTATTTCAAAAATAATTTAAACTAGTTTTTAATTGATCTTTTAGGATTCTCTACACATACCATCATATCTGCAAAGAACAATAGGTTATTTCCTCATTGCCTCTTCTTATTCATTAAATTCATTTTTATTCTCATTGCTATAGCTACAGTTTCTAGTGAAATACTGGAATATAGTGATTATAACAGTTATCCTTTCTTCACTTCTGATCTTATTGAAAAGGTTTCTAGCTTATTCTCATTAGACATAATTTTTGATCTTCATTTTATAAAGATAAGTACTAATTATCATTTAAAGGAAAGCTCCATTTATTACTATACTTCCTAGTATTTTTAATAGAAATGAATGTTGTATTATAACGAGATTTTCTGCATCTTTTGATATCATCATATTTTTGTTGTTGTTGTTATTATTGATATGGTCAATTATGCTGATAGTCTTCCTAAGCTGAATCAGCCTTCCATTCTTAGTATAAATGTCACCTGATCATAATATATGATGTTTGTAATATATTGCTGTAATCTCTGTGCTAGTATTTAATTGAAAAATTTGGCATCAGTATCCAACAATTCTCTGTTTCTGCTCTTCCTGACTTATTTATCAGTACCGCATTTGAATTATAAAGGGAATTTGCTTAGATTTCTTCTTTGCCTGTTTTCCCAAATAGTTTATATAGCACTGACATTAATTGTTCTTTAGATATTGGGTAGAATTTACTTATAAATCTGTTCCAGGGTCTTGTTTTGTTGTTGTTGTTTTTGATATGGGGGCTCATTGATGGCTTGTTAAATTTCTTTTTTTTAAGATAGAGACATTTAATTATTCCATTGTCTCTTTTGTTAATCATATTTTTGTACATATTTAGCCATGTAACTTAGATTGTTAGTCTTATTGGTATATAATTAGACAAAATATGTCCAGATAATTGCTTAAATTTCTTCTTCATAGTGAGGTGAATTCACCTCTTTCATTTCTGATACTATTAATTTGGTTTTCTTTTTTTAATCAAATTAATCAATGGTTCATCTTTTTTTTGTAAAACTATCTTATAGTTTTGCTTATATGAATGATTTTCTTATTTTCAGCTTTATTAATCTATCCTTTAAATTTTAGAATTTCAGGTGTGTTGTCCTTTAGGAATTTTGGTCTTTTGTTTTTACAGATGAATTTTGCTTTAATTATTGATATACTGTTAGTTTGAAATTCCCTAAATTGATAGATTATTGTTTATTACCTTGGCTTTGCCCAACCATGAAGTTTGTCAGATTTAGGAAAAACACTCTTTGAAACATTACTTATTAAGTCTAAATAGCAATTTTTACTTTTGCATAAATTCATTTATCAAATCCTTTCCTGATAGTAAATTTTGGTGGGAAGAGGGATCCAATAAATTTAGACAATTTAGTAGAAAGATAGAGAAAGTGGGGGCAGCTTGGTGGATTAGTAGATAAGGAACCAGGTCTGTTAATTGGAGGATCTAGGTTAAAATTTGACATTATATACTTTCTAGCTGTGTGACCCTCATTAAGTCATTTAACCCCATTTACCTAGCCCTTACCACTCTTTTGCCTTTGAACCATATAATATTAATTCTAAGATGGATGGTAATGGCTTTTTTTTTTTAAGGAAGCCAGTGAGAGGATGTGTAATTTTTTATTTATTGGCATAAAGTCTAGGAGGAATCATTTTGAGTGCTAAAAGACAACTTTTCATTTCATTAGGTACAACCCTAATAATGAAAGTTAATTAATAACTCATTTTTATCATCTATTATATTAGTAGACAGAGTTAGTTTCATGTTTTATCATAAAATAATGAGCATCAGAGCTAGAGACTTGGATTCAATTCCTCCCTATAATATTAACTGGCTATTTGATGCTGGACAACTCATTTACTTTCTCAATCCTCCAGACAACTTTCTAACATTTCAAGTTGCAAAGCAAGAGCTAATCTACATCTTTGTGGTGACTATTTTCTGTCTGAAGGTTCCTACAATTGGAATCAAAGTTCTATGACTGGTGGACCATGGTAGGCAAAAAGAAAACTGCTGATAAAAGAAATTAATCTTTTGGGAATTATTTGAAACAATTATATAATAAGAAGCAAAAATCAAGTGGCTTAGTGAATATGGCATGGAGAAATACTTTGAAAACTTAGAAAAGTAAGATACCTTTGCAGATAGAGTAGTATTTGAAGGCTTCACAAAGTTCCTAGGGTCACTTATACTTATATATGGAAATGATTGTCATCTAGTAGGCATATTCCTACCTTTATAGACTAAAAGATTAATCCCAAAGGTGCCAACTAATTTAGTCAAGGTTACACAGATACTAACTGTCAAGGCTAGGAATAGAATCCAAGTTCTTACTCCAAACCCAATTGTACTTAATCTTAAAAAATAGTTAGAATAAGTTGAGAGAATATCTGAGACACTGAGGACCATCTAACAACATCAATTCCATGTTGCCTCCTTTTTCTCAGTATCTTGTTATATTACTGACAAGGAAATTGAGTTCTATGGTATCACCATATAATAAAGTAGAAAAAAAATAAAACAATTTGCTTCTAGATGAGTGATGACTGAATTTGAAGGTATTGTGAGCCATAGGACTAAAGGCCAAGTGATCTTAATCATATGAGAAGTGTCTAGAACCATTAAAAATATTCATGTTGAAAATCTTCTGAGTTTTATTGGGGGGTGGAGCAGAAATCATCTTTTATCATTTGTCACATACAACTACTTCTTGGAATCATGATTCAAAATAAAATATCTTTTCAAATCTTTCTTCCTGTAAGATGATTAACTTAGAAATAGAATCGACATTAATATTTAATACAGTATCACTTCTGTTGTGAATTTCCACGATGCCTTCTTTTCTGTAAATCACTGTTGACATTACTATCATTAGACAGCAGGTTTATGGCCAAATTCAACAAAAACAAATAAACCCAAAAATATTTTAAAGCCAAGATGGGGAGGAAAGCAAGAACTACAGTTTAAAAAATTGTCTCTGTAACTATATCTGAAGAGATTTTTTCATGCTATTTGGTCTCTTGGAAAGGACACAGGATTTTTAGTGAGAAAACTTGAGTTGAAATAATGTCTCTATGTAAACTTAGACAAATGGCTCCACTTCTTTGTCTCAAGTTTCTCATCAAATGATCTATATACTTTCTGTCTCTAAATTTAATAATGTAATAAATAATTAAAATGAGACCCATCATGCTATATAGTCTATAAGACTTTGGTTCAGTTCTAACTCTGACAAATATTACCATACCAATATTGACTTTCTGACCCAGTACAAAATATATGACCCCATGGTTTTCTGAGGAACCACATGAAAATGATAAGTTGTAGAGAAACTGTGGATCTGCATTAGAAGGATGAGTTTTCTCATTGTCAGTTCTTTATGCCAACAAAATCACAAATCCCCCATCCAATCTCACAGAGAATGAAAAGAGAAACAAATTAGATGATACTTAAATGAGACTCTTTAGTACCACATTTTCACTAAGAATTTTGTACCTTTGGATGTCACCTATGGGTTACAGCTTCTGAATTCATATTTTCTTGGTCACTATAGGTGATCAGTGAATTTTCCCAATTCTCCCTAAAGTCCCTGAAGGTTGATTCAATCTGCAGGATGATGAGATTCCTCAGTTTTTAGTTTCTTGAGTCATAAAGGCATGAAGTCCAAGGCATTCCAAATGTAATGGAGTGGGTGGGTAATGGAGTCCCTTAATCTGTCTGACTCAGTTTCTTCATTTATAAAGCAAGGATAATAATAGAACCTGCCTCTCAGAGTTGTTGGGGGGTGATGGCATGAAATAATATTTGTGAAGTACTTTTCAAAATTTAAAAGATTGTATAAATGCTAAGTAGTTCAACCCATTACTAAAAATAATTCCATTTGTAATATAACTGGAAAATGATAATCTACTCTTTGATGAATCATAAAGCAATTAGGTAGATTCAAAACTGGATGAATGATTATAACTAAATTGTATTAATTGATGTGTAGATCTCAATCTGGATTCTCATATAGATCTTCAGAGATGTCTGCTTCTCCTGTGCTATCTTCATATTTTTAAGCATAGATGACAGACTTCTTAAATTGCAATGATGGAGGGCAGGTAGTTGGCTCAGTGGTTTGAGAGCCAGGGCTAAAGATGGGAGGTCTTGAGTCCAAAGTGACTCAGACACCTCCTAGTTGTATCACCCTGTACAAGTCATTTAACATTCATTGCCTAAGATTCACCTCTCTTCTGAATTGGAACCAATATATAGTATTGATTCTTAGACTGAAGGTAAAGGTTTGAACAAACAAATGAACAAAAAACTGCAATGATAGAATGTTGGGTTGAATAGCTAAAACACTGAGTGGCAGGAGCAGTATTCTAAAATAATAATGGGCTATATTTACAAAGACTTAGCAAATTAGTAATAAATATAAAATCTACATAAGTGAAAAATCAACTTTGTAATTAGAATAGTGAGAGGTATACTTAGACACATCTGTGGATTTTAGTGAATTTCAAAATTCAGTATTATTCAAGGATGTGGGCCACAGTGGTTAAAAAGCTAGTAAAATATTTGGTAGTATTAAGAGAGAAATAGTATCCAAGACTAGAAAGATGATAGTTAGACTATATTTTGAGCAAATCGGGAACACTGTGTTCAGTTCTAATCACCACATGTCTTGAAAGAAAATTTATAAGCTGTGTCTTGTTCAAAGAATGACCACCAAGATGACTATGCAAAACTGCCATAAAAATTCAAAAAAAAGGAGGATATTTACTCTGGAGAAAGATGACTTGAAGAGGCATGAAAGCTATCTTGGAAAGTTGGAGTTGACTTATTTTGTTTTCGTTTTTACATCCAGAAGAATAGTGGATAAATGTTGCAGAGAAATAGGGATATACTTCTGGGAAATGGAAAAATAAGAAAAAATTCTAATGATTTGAACTTCCTAAATGTAGAATTGACTACCACATGAAAAGTACATTCCTAATTAATAGAAAGTGTTGGAGAGAGGCTTCATAATCACTTTCACCTAAGGAGTGTTAATAGGTACAACAACAGCCTCGGAGCAAAAAGTCTCATATTTTAATTTAGCCTCAGAGATTTCCTAGTTAAATGATCCTAGGTAAGTCATTTAGTGTCTCTCTCTCTCTCTGTCTCTCTCTGTCTCTCTCTGTCTCTGTCTCTCTCTCTCTCTCTCTCTCTCTCTCTCTCTGTTTTTCATCTGTAAAAACAGATAATCATATCACCTCCCTCAGAGAGTGCAGGTGAGGATCAAATGAGATATGTAAAGACTGAAAGTGTTTTAAACTTTAAAGCACCATATAAATGCTAGCCATTATTATATTAGAAGAAGGGAAATAGCTCTTTTCATGTTGGACCAGATCACTTCTGTTTTTCATTCCAACTCTGAGATTGTATGATTCCTGTGGATTGTGTTTGATACTAATCCATTCTCTGTCATAGCGTTTCCAAAGGCATCCCAATTCTTGCATTTTGTGACTCAATTTTATATTAAAATAATTGCATTTTCATGTGATTGTGAGTTGGGGGATTGAGGCACCTGGTAAAATTATGTCAGCTAAAGGCAAAATATATAAATTATATGAAAAATTATATAATGTCAGCTAAAGGCAAAATATGATTTGATTAACAGAATTTTGCTTCCCAAGGATGTAATATTCTCATCAGATTTCTCCTGTTGGTAACAAAGCTGTTAGCCTGAAATATATCTATGCTAAAGAGAATTGACAGATTTTGGCCACCAGAGTCCCTAGCTTTATCTAATGCCTTCTCCTTGTGCTCTCCATATTAACACTAATATGCTATTACTTAAATCCTTTTGAAAATGTCATTACATAAAAGTATGTTTTTCAGTAGTTAAAAAAATTGCTTTGAAGTTACTGGATTTAGCTGTGAACTTCTAACAAAGTGAATTGATTTCTTCCAGGTATTCAAAGCAATGAACATTCCACAAGTCAGAAACCCTTCTCTGCCTCTTCCAGAAGATATGCCTACAGCTTACTCTGCAAAGATTGCTCTTCTTGGTGCTGGGCCCGCAAGTATAAGCTGTGCCTCCTTTTTGGCTCGATTAGGCTACTCTGACATCACTATATTTGAAAAACAAGAATATGTGGGTGGTTTAAGGTAATGACTACACGCATTTTATGTTTATAGTGGAAGGAATGATGGAGTCAAACAATGTGAATAGAGTTGGTTCATGTTCCTATAGAAACTACAGGCTTACAGATGGTATTTTAAAATTTGCATATTGCAAGCTCTAAAACTTTGTATAAATTAGTTTTCACTTTAAATTTTGTACTTGGCTGCAAGCTATGTTATTTGAAATTTCCTATGTCTTGTTCCCTAAATGCAAGGCATAATCCTGACAAAAATTTTTGATTGGACAAAAGCACAAGCAAGTCCAATAAAAAAAAATTGTCTTGGATCTTTTTTTTTAATTGCACAGAGAATCATTAAGCTATCATTGCTGCCACAATTAACATTAATGTTAATCATTAAAGAATAAAAAACTCCAGCTTCAGAAATTACTAAAATTTTACTTTGTATGTATGTATGTCTCTTTGTAGATGTTGCTTTCCTATAGGAAAAGAGAAGCAACTAGAGGAAAGGAACTACTTGTTTTTGTCTGTGTTCATATTTTATGGGTTTAATATTTTATTTATTTAATAATACTTAAGTATTATTAGCATAAGAAACTATTTGCAGACAGACAAATTTTCTAGTAATTTGTAGTCTTTGAATGCCACTTGGGACACCAAGAGGTTAAATAGTGTGAGCAGACTCATGGAAACATTGTGTATAAGAGAAGTAGACCTCAAAATGAAGCCTGGACTTCAAGGCAAGTGCTCTATACACTTTGTTACATTGCTTCTCTTTGCACTTTACATATATATATATATATATATATATATATATATATCCATGCTTAATAAATGTTGTTCAAAGGATTGCTTTAATGGCTTAAAAAAGCACTTTCCATTATACCATTTCAATTTGACATTTCTAAAATCACTTTTGGTAGGGAAAAAAAAGCAGATTCAATTATGAAATAAGACATCATATATACCACAGTAGAAAAAGTAGTCATTTTCGTCAAAGACCTAAATTTTAGTTCTTACTGACACACTGTTTTCTTATGGATTGCCTGCGTTGCCTTGAGCAAGTCCCTTAACCTTCATATCTCTGTTTTCTCCTTTGTAAAATTACTGTTTTGGATTAGATATCCTTGAAATTTTCCTTCACTTCTAAATGTATGCCCCTAAGTCTTTTAACTTCTCATGGCCTCAATTTCCTCATCTGTAAAATAATAATATCTACTTAACAGAGTTGTTGAGAAGACAGAGTTCTTAAAACTTTAAAACATTATATAAAAACAAACTACTGAATGTAGTATTCTAATCTAGTTTATATTTATGCAGTTTCTATTTACCTTACCACTTTTATATTTTATAATAATCTATGTTATAAAATAGTCATTTCCATCATTTTAGTTGTTTTTCTAGCCATAATAAACAGTAGCATTAGCCAAAGATATTATAATAGAAATTTTATTTAAGAAATCTGCTTTTTAAAACTTTTCAAATAAGCCCAGAAAAATGAATACATCAATATGTAAAATAATTCAACATATACAAAGATATAATAAATGAGAGAAAACTATTAAATCACCATAATTTTATAAATTCAATAGTTATTTTTCTTAATATTCATACTACTTTGAAAACGGTTCTAATGCAAAAATTTTTATGAAGGGAATATTTAAGGAGAAAATTCTGCTAAATAGTCTTTCTTTTCCTATTTTCATTCAGATCATAGAAACTGGTTTTATTTTCACTAAACATGTGCCATTCCATAAATTATATTAGCATCACTTATAGTCTAATGATACTGTTTCTCTTAGGTTAGGCACCAAATATATTTTCCACTTTTTTTCCCCCTAGTAGAATCCAATGGGTGATAATTATATGAAGTTTGTAGATGGCTTGTTTTAGGCTAAACTTGCAACAAAGGAATGAAAAGAAACTTGTTAACACAGTTGTTGTTTTAAGTTGGAATTTAGCCATCCTTGTTAATTTAGTTCTCAATTGCACAATTGATTCTTATTCTCTGGTCTCTTAAAACCCATGTGCCTAAAAAGACTAAATTAGCTTCATATTTGAAATCAATTGCCTCAAAGATGTGATATCATGTTTTATCATGTCCTCCCCTTTGAATATGAACAGATTCTTCCTTCCCAAGTGAATAAGTATTGGAGTCAGTTTTAAAAGAATTGTCAAAGTTGCTGAAAAACATCACTCTTATTTATGTTGATGTTATATCCAGCTCCTATCATAATCAATAGACTTTTATTTCCTCCGGTTTCTTCTTTCCTAAAATGAGTTTTTAAAAAGGACTTCAGTGTATTGAAAGATATTTAGAAGAAGATATGAGGTGAGATCTTTTTGATATAGACATCTGTTTGTTTCAAATGGTAAAATATTAATGTAGAAATAAAAGATAGCTTTTAAAGCAATATATCAATATCATCAATTGCCTTTAACTTTTTCCCTTCTTTCAGAGTTCACATGTCATAATGTTTTTCACTATAACTGATTAATTTTCTATCTTTAGATTTAGATTAGGAAATTGTTTTATAATTCTAATGTGGTTCTATATATAATTTTAATACTTATAATTATATGCTATGAATATATTGTTATAAGCAGTAAAAGAAAATGGATTTTTCTTCAAAACATTAACATAATCAAACCTGTAAAAAAGTGTTATGTTTGAAAATAAAATAGTTAGTGGACACAGATCCAACTTAAAAGGCAAATTGTGTAATTTAAAGAACATTAGAACCCAAAACAGGATGACTGGATTTTCTTCCTTAGCAATACTTAGCTGTTTGATTCTTAGCAATACATTTAAATGTTCCATCTCAATAACCTGAAGTGTAATAAGAGAACTTTAGTATTTCCCTGACTACCTTGAAATAATGCAATGCGGAAAACAGCTATATATACATAGAAGATATGTCTCTATATAAACATGCATATGTATATATACATATATGAATAAAAGAAAAGAAATATGTACAAGTATGGGCTGATATAAATTATATTTTATTGCTTCAATAATTTTAAAGTTAATTATCACCCTTCCTTTATAAAGAAGGAGTTACTTTTGCAACAGTGGTAGATCCCTTTCAACAAAATCTACATTTGTCAAAGGAGCACAGGAAGATCAGGAAAGATTAATTTTCTTAAACCTAAAATATCAAAGTCCCATTAAGTATTTTTCAAAGAATTATATCAGCAGATCAAATGTCCCTTAAAGCAGTGAATCATATAACAAGTTTTCAAGCATATATAGAACTATCTGGTGTTATCTTAGTCCTCATCATTAATTAGGTCAAATGATATTATTTAGAAAACAAGCTGCTCTGGATTCTTATTAATACATAAGAACAATAAAAACCATGATGTACATGATTAAATACTTCTAAGTGCTATTTCAAGATGGGGAAACTTTCCAAATCCAATTTCTCAAGTCTATAGGAACCAGAAAGGAAAAAATAAAAAGAATCCTGCAGTTAACTCATGAAAAGTACTCCCAAATAAATGAAATCCCCCATAAATTCCATAGGCAAAATGTAGAATGTCCAGGTAAAAGAAGAAGATACCTAAAACAGCCAAAATGAAAAATTTCCAGAGAACCCACAAGACCTGACAATTATGACTATAAGTGAGAGAAAATTGTAGAATATTATATCCCTGGAAGAGTAAAAGGTAAAGGCTTATAACTGAAAATAGCTTAAACTACAAGACCAAGTGTTTTCTTTCTATCTATCTATCTATCTATCTATCTATCTATCTATCTATCTATCTATCTATCTATCTATAGCTATATCTACTTATAGAGAGATTATATCTAATGTAGATATAATTATTATACAATATACACAAATACTCCAAAATATTTAGGTATAATTGTCCTATATAGTATTTGCATTATTTGTCTTTATGTTCACATGCATTTATGTGCTCATAGACATGTATTTTTATTGTATATAGACATCAATATAATGGAGTATAATATAATATATATTGTTTATATGTGCATGTTTATTTGCATGTATATGCACAATACACACCAAATGGCATAATGTCTAAATACTTGAAGTAAATGTTGATAAAGTATAAAGGAAAACTGATAAATTCTAGTACATGGTGGTCTCTAAGTATCCCCCTTTCAAAAATAAATACATTGTGAAAAAATATAATCAGTAAAGAATTTAAGGACCTGAATATAACTTTAGAAAATGAAATTCAATATAGCTCTGTAATCATCAGATGAGTGTGCATGACACCTCTGCAAAAATTTACTGCTTTCTAGAACACTAAACAAATAAAGAAAATAGTAATATTGAGAATATTCTTTGTTGGCCATAAAGGAATAAAGTAATCAACAAAAAATAATTTGAAGAAATGATTCAAATTTGAGGGCAAGCTAATCCTAAATAATCACTGGATCTAATGTCAAATTACAGAAATAATTGTTTCATAAGCTTAAATTGCAACCATGGGTTCATATATCAGAATTTTTTTATTTTGCCAAAATAGTCAATAAGAGAAAATGTATATTATTAAAGGTTGCAACAACAAAAAAGAGAAAGGACAAATTGATTAATTAAATATAAAATTAGGGGAAATTCTAGAAAAGTAGTGAATGAAAATGATAAAGAAATAAAAAAATAAATTTTATGAATGAAATATTAACACAACTGAAATAGAATTGACCCAGTCAATAACATTGAGACTTGATCTGATTTTTTGAAAGAGCAAAAAAAAATGATCATCATTAAAAATGAAAAAAAAATTCAAAGCAAAAATGAACTATTAAAAACTATACCAAAACTGAGAACTTAAATAATATGAATATTTGCACAAAATTTACATAAATATTACAAAAATTGCTCAAAAATACAAAAATATAAAATGAAGAAATTAACAATAAGAGGAATTAAGAATTAAAAATAATAACAGAACTTTATATTGCATGTGCCATGGAGTATCATCCAATTTTTAAAAAAGATACAGTGGGATTTTCAAGTGAAGTTCATAAAACATTAAAGTAAAATGTATTCTATTACTTAATTAATTATTTGCACAAAATAAAAACAATAATATTCCTTCATTCAAACAAATGTAATGTTGATACCTAAACCAGGAATAACTAAATCAGGGAAATTAAGCTCTATGTCAATATGTCTAGTGAATATTGATGTAAAAATATTGAATAAACTATTAGCAAGGAGATTATAAATATACATTATAACGATTAAACACTTTGACAAGGTTAAATTATGTCATAAATACAGTTAACCCAATATTAAGGAAAAATAAAGATAATAGATCATAATAAAAACAAAATTATAAGTCACATTATTATATCAATAATCATACAAAATAACTTGTAAAATATGCTAAAATATTTAAAAGCATTAGTATAAATTGGCTATTATTATTATTTTAACTAATTTCACTCAAAAACCTAGAACAAGCATTATATGTAAAAACACAAGAGGATGTTCCAATACAATCTGGGGTAAAATAGATGTTTATTATCACTACTGTTTTTTTAATACTCTATTAATGCTTACTACAGAATTAAGATAAGAAATTGATGTAGTAAACATAAGGGAAAAAGGAAAGAAAAATATTTTATAGATGATCCAATAACATGTTTAGAAAACTGTAAAGATTCAACTAAAATTAATTAAAATAATTAGTTTACCAAAGTCTTAGCATATAAATTAATCCCATACAAATCACCAGTGTTCCTGTATATTAACCAATGAATCACAGTAGGAATGATGGAGTGGAGTGGAAAATCACATTCACAGTAACTGCAAAATATATCAAATATTTTGGAGTCAACAAAGAGGGCTTATAGAAGTATAATTATAAAACTCTTATTATAGAAACAGATAATTTAAATAATGACATAGATGTCAATTGCTGACATTAAGCCATTCTAAAACAAACCTTACAATATTCCATAAATTTATTTAATCACTACTATAGTATGCAAACTATCAATGAATTTTTAATAGATTTTTTAAAAGTAATTAACAACCAGATTAATCCTGATGAGTAAAAGATACAGAAAATTATGGGAAATTTTTTTAAATTAATAAATTCTTAAGTTATTTCTTGATGTCAAAATGTGAGACAGAATTTTTTAAATGTTTTTGATCCCAAATTATGCTACAAAGCAGTTTTCCTGAAAACTAATCTGTATTATTTAATTAATAATAGTAATAGAAATTTGAAATAATTGTCATATTAATAATAGGGTATTGGATAAAGCATGGCAATTATTCCTCAGGAAAGGAAACACTATACAACCTAATCATGTGTGAAAATTAAAAGTAGTCTAGGCAGAAATTAGGTTTATACAAATATCTGATATATAACACAATAAGTTCCAAATGAATATGCAAACTTATAAAAGAACCCAATCTAAATATGTTATAGAAATGGGAATTATATACCCATCACAATTAGTCATGGAAGAATTCTTGACCAGTCAAGGCAAGGGACTCAAAGCAACATGGGTATAAAATAGACAATACTACTTATACAAAATTGAAATGTTTATGTAAACATTGAAATTTAAATGAAAAGAAAACTGTTAACAAATTAAAATATTACAACAAATTTATTTGATTATTGTATGATAACCAAAATATATTGGTATCTGATTCCAATACATAAAACAAAAGATCCATTCCCAAATCAATATATGTCAAAGGATATAAACATGCAGTGCTCAAAAAGATGAAAAGTAAAATATTAACAACTGTAGGTAAAATTAATTAAATCAATAATAGTAATATGAAAATGCAAAGTAAGTATATTTATACCAATCAGATTGATGACATGGTAAAAAATGGAAAATAGGAACAGTTCGATATGAGCTTACACAAGAGAAGCATGTTCTTACTTTCCTGAAATAACTACGAATTGGTCAAGCCATTCTGAAAAGCATTTTGGAATTATCCCCCAAATGTGAATAATTATATCCACCTTTGATCCAGTTAAATCATCCCTAATTTATATCCCACAGTGTCAAAGAAAACTAGAGGTGACCTCACCTTCGTGTACAAAAATGTTCATTGTGTATTATAGCAAAGAACTGGGTCTATTAGGGTGCTCATTACTTGGGGATGGATCAGGAAAATTATATATTAATCTAATGGAATATTAATGTGACATATGAAGTGATAAAAGTGACAAATAGAGAGGAACCTCAGAGTATTTGTTTGAAATTACAAAAGAATTGAGAACTAGGAATATATAGTATTATAAAGACAAATATCTTATGAAGGATTAACTGCTCTGATTACAGCAATGACCATATAACTCCAAAAGATGAAGTATGAGATATGACTCTCACCTCTTGACAGAAAGGTGATGGAACAGAAGTGGATATTTTCAAAAATAACTTATTTTTGGATTGGCTTTGCTTCATTAAGCTTATTAATTCTAAAAATCATTTTTATTGGAGAGAAATAGAAAGAATAGATAGAATATCCCAATTATAGCACTTTTCAGAATTATTTGAATCAAAGGTTTTATTTTTTCTCCAGTTGAAAACTTCCTTTCTTACCCAAGTTTCATTAATTATATTTATATGAAAGATTTTTAATTTCTTGTAAACGACATTATTTATCATACTTTTTATGGTTCCTTCTATCCTTTATTTATTTAAGAATTCACCAATTAGAAATGTGTTAGAGAAACCTGACCTAATTATCTTATGATTTTATTAGTATTTAAATTAATTAATTTCACTTATGTAGTATTATTCATTTTATATATTTTATTAATTGTTTTATATTCAGGAAATATAGCTATTGTGAATTTATTAAAGCTATTATAGTTCCAAGTATAAGAAATTGTTTCAGATGTAATTTTTGCCAGACTCCTTTCCAGTTTTCCCAGCAATTCTTGATAGAAAGGTATTCCCCAGATAATTTAGGTTTTATTGACCACTTGTTTATTAAATTCAGTGGTTTCTGATGCTTCCCTGTGTAATCTATTCCAATGACCTACTTTCCTATTCTTAAACCATTATCAAACAAATGAAATAAATAGAGCTTTATAGTATAGTGAAAACTGTACATGTTTTTTGTTTCATTCCAATATTTTTCGTTTGCCTTGAGATTTGCCTTCATATAGATTTTTTTCCAAATAATTTATTATTTTTATTTTAGCTAATTCTATTGGTCCTGCTTATCTAATTGGCATAACATGAAAACTACTAATTAATTTAGGTAGTAATTTTCTTTGGGTTATATTGTAACAGATTAGCCATAGACATTTGCTACCTCTCTAATTCTTAATTTGTTTCACATGTTTTGTAATTAGTGTATATATATATGCATCTATGTACATATATGTAGATGCATATAAATCTCTCAAATGGACATTAGTAGATTGGCTCCTTTATATTTGTTAGAATTGCCATTTCTCATTATTTTGAATTATACTTTCTATTATTTCCTACTATATTTTGTTGTAACCACATAAAATGATGTAATTTTTTCCCTAAGGTTTTTTTTTTTTGTATACAATACTGTCAATATAAATAAGAAGGAACTGAGGAAAAGGTTAAGTGGCTTATTCAAGATTACATAGCTACTGAATAGCATAGTTTTCATTTGTATAAAAGGAAATTTCATTAATTTTTTTAGGGCATTCATTTACTAGAAGTTCATGAAATTCCTTATTCTCTTTGGCATAGTAAATTAAATTTCTAAAGACATTTAAAAGTTACTTTGCCTTTACCTTATGCAAAAAAAATATTGTGCAATTAAAATGTTAGTTCCATGCCCAAAGGCTTTGTGATTTTAGTGTAGGCAGGAAGTATCGATGTCAGGTACAATTACCTTATCATTGTGTAAACCTTTGGAGACAGTTTGAAGCTTTCATAGTGGAAGATTGGTTCCCTATTAAAATTATTCTATGGAATACATGCAACATGACATAATTCTTTAAGCAGAGTAATAATGAAAAAACTAGAGATTAGTATTTGAGCAGACTAATATTTATAAAAGATGTTAGTAATTGGATTCTGTATTTCATTCTTACAGGGTGTTTTAGTTTTGTAGGGGCAAAATATACCACCATATATCATATTTATTTGTGAGTATAAAGTGTGTATATGTATATGTGTTCATGTGGGCACATAAGTATACACAAAATTGACAAACAAAATATATAGCATATTTGATTAGATTAAAATTTTAAGTGATTCTTAACCATTAGCTCTCCCCTAGCCTTTGTTTCTAGCTACTTACATCATTTCCATCACATATCACTTTCTCCTTATAACTAACTGCTCTAGGCCAGTGAAAGTTTTTCTGTGTGAATACTAATTTGAACTGTCTTTGGCACTCATTAAATGATGTGAAAAATGCCCTTGTAAAACAGTAAATGCTCTCAAATAGGTCTTTAGGTCTTTAATGTTGATCGATAAAGACATTTTGTCATTTCTTTATGATTGGTAATTGTTTCACAAATTTTTCTTTATCTTAGTACAAGTGAAATTCCTCAGTTTCGGCTGCCATACGATGTTGTGAATTTTGAGATTGAACTCATGAAGGACCTTGGAGTGAAGGTAATGAAAAATGTAACATGCTCACATATAACTGGGTTAGAAAGGAATGAGTGCTCAACTAAAGATTAACAGCAAAATGCCATGCACATTTGTAAAGAACAATTAAAAGCTACACTAGGCAGCAGCAGAAAGATTCTCCCCCTTGCTTAGGGCATTTGTCTGTCTACTGTCTGAATGCCACTAGTCTGGAAAAGGGCAATCAATAGTTCTCATCTGGCATGCCTGCATGTGATTAATTGTCTGTAAGAAACAAATTCCTAAATTGCTTTAGGGGTTCAGTATAGCTAACAGAAGGATTTGAGTCTTTTAATCAAGTTTTTTCATGGAAGTTAGCTGCTCCCCCCCTTCCAAAAAAAAGGAACATTTAACTTTTTGCCAACACTTTTTCTTGGTTAATAAATGTCTCATGGGAATATTTTACTTATTACATGCTTAAAATTAGCATTATTAATATGATAATCCACTATCAACATAAGCAGTGACTCATTAACAGAAAGAGTTTCAATTTTTTCTTTATTTATTGAAACAAAAGACTTTGTAGTTTTATTAAAGATCGGAGGAAGGGTGGTATATTATACTTTTAAAATAGTTCTCCAGATGCTGCTATCCTTTTTAATCAATTAAGACAAATATTCTGTTGTTCTTTACTTAAACATATTGATATTTTTACTTCAAATCTTTTAAGTTTTCATAACAGATACAACACAATAGATTAATAAAGGAGCCTATTTTGCATAATGTATTCTGCAACTACATGTAGGAGGTGTTTGGGAATGTGGATAACAAAATACTGATCTTCTGTGAATTTAGCATTATAATTTATTTCTAATCTATAAGAGGAGAAAAGGAAAAACAAACACTTTTATCATCTTATATTTGCTCATTTGTAAGTATTCTCCCTTGAAGAAGAGAAAAAGCACTTAACTTTGATAAATAACTACTAAATAATAAAATTTGAAAAACAAGAACATGGTATCTGTTTACAAAACTTTTATAAAAAAACATTAATGTTACTCAAAAAGATTAATTATGGATTACTTTTTGGTTTTAAAAATAATTTCCAACAACGCTTCCCCACTGAATTTATGCATATACAGACACACAAAGACACACACAGACACACTCACACAAACTATATCACAGGAAGTAGGTATTACATAGAAATTCTGGTACACCATAGAAATTTGGAAAATTATAATCAAAGACATAACTAGAATGAGAATATCTGAGCTTAGTGGTGAAATTTAAAAGATATTAACACTAATATCTCAAACATAAGGGAAATACTTGAGTTTAATTTCCTTTTACCCACAATAATTAATTAAAGAAAGAAGCTATTAGATTGCCTATTTATTTCAACTTATGAAAATGTAAGAGATAAACTCTTCCCTAGTGGTGACTCACCCTTTCATTTCCATATTCTGTTCCCCTTATCCAAGTAGTTTTATGACAGGGTCCCCAACGAATCAATACACATTCAACACATACCTCACATAGCTGTAATAATTTGATAGTTTTGATTGCTTAAAATAAACATGTTAAATATTATAACGAATTGAACATTTTGATTCTTGGTGGTGGCATTGAGCCTAAAGACCTAGCCAACAGAGTTAGAAAATACTGATGTGAACAGGCAAGATAGCAAACAAGCAATCAATAACTGAATTCTGCCAACCACTGTCCAAACAACCACCGAAGAACTCAAAATGAATATTAGAGCAGCAGAAAAAAACAGAAGAGCAGTATTCCAGCCCAGACAAATGTGGAGAGGCAGCAAGGAGGACCCATCTCAGTGGGGTACTCAGGAGAGAGTATTGAAGAAGCCTCAGTGGATCTTGGACAAAATACAGTTCAGGCAGCAGGGAAAAGAGAAAAGCTGGCTGGTTCCAGCTCAGCAGAACTTGGATGTGATAAAATAAAAAAGGCAAGGTAAAGAGCACAACTGGTTCAATCCTACCTCAGCAGGATAAGTGGAAAATCAATATAATAAAAGAACAAGTAGCATGGAGAGAAAAGTTGCCCTCCACAGTCCAGCCAGAACAGAGGTATGGTATCACCTACTACACGCAACAGTTTGAGGAACTCAGCCCAACAAGTTGTAGTCTTGGTAGAATTAAGTAGAACCCAACTCAAACCAGCTGAACCAACAACCTACAAACCTTCATATAGTAGAACACCCAGGTTGTCTCTGCTGAATGCTTAATCTGAGACCAGGAGAGTTAAGTCAAGTCCAGGCACAGTCAAAATATAGGACAGGATTCTTTCCCCAGGAACAGAGTTAAGCTTCAGAATATAGGCAAAGTCAATGGAAAAGATAATGTCTAAAATGAGAAAAAGTCAGAGAATAAGCCTAATGCTAGAAAGAAGAGATATGATTAAAATATAATCTCAGAAGAGGACAGCAATACAAAAATGAAAACATTTGAAGACTCAAGAAAATATACAAAAAAAAAATAAGCCTATCATAAATAAGTGGAAAGGCTCTTTTAAAATGAAATAAAAACAAATAATAAGGAATTTTTAAAAAGATTAAAAAAGAAAATGTTTTTAAAAAATTAATGGCTTAGAACTATAAGGGGGATAAAGGTTTTTTTTTTTCTATAAAAAAGGTTGGACTGAATTATTCAAGGATCACCAGAAATTTTATGAAATTCCAAAGAGATTTATTTAACAATTTATTTACAATATATATATAGGGAGAAGTAAGTAATCAGAGAGAGGATAGGGTAAGATATCTAGCCCATGCACTAAGTATTTTACTCCAACCCCTGGCTCAAACACAGATAGGGGAGTTTAGTCCTTAGCTGGAGAAGCTTTGGCCTTGAGCTGAGGACCTGGGGAGGCAGGAAGCCTCTCTCAAGAGGATATGTCTCTTCTGAGGCTAGTCTCTTAAGTAAATCCAGGAAAGGAGTGAGCACTTTTCACTCACCACATGTCAGTTCAAAGGGAGAGATTTGAGGACAGTGTCACTAGGAAAGGTCTCAGGTCCAGTCAGCAAATTCTTCACCAACCTCTTAATCAAACTCAGAACTTCAAAGAAGATGAAGATAGAAGTCCTAAACATGAAGAACTCAAAAACCCTCCAAAGATCTCTCCAAAGATCTCGCCACAGGAAGTTGTAACTCCTTTTTAAAGACACTTTTTTGCATCACTTCCTGTAACTTCATTTTTATGTCTAACAATTACAGTTGAAGTTTTGCTTAGGACTGCCCAGTGAGCAGTCAATTTGATTCTGATTTGTCATCCACTATTGTACATGTGGGTCACAGATCTCCCCCACTCAATCATTAAGTGGGATGTTTACACTTTTGGTGATTAAATCTAAAAATGGGCAGGGGAGTTAATTTAATCTTCACAAATCAGGGGAGAGTTCATTAATTTCATTTTCACAATCAGGGAAGATTTAGTTTAATCTTTACAGATCCAAAACTTACTAAAGAAAACAGTTTCCTAAAGAAGAAAATACAATACTTCAAGAGGAAAATAACATCCTAAGAAAAGAAGTACAAAGCCTCAAAGAAGAAAATGACTTCCTAAAAATTAAAATTTGACAAATGTTAAACTAACAACTTTATGAGACAGCATGAAATAAAACAAATTCAAAAGAATTTAAAAATAGAAGAAAATCTGAAATCTTTCATTGTAATGAAATAATGGCATGGAAAATAAATTCAAGAGAAATATTCTAAGAATAATTAGAAGACCTTAAAGCCACAATAAAAAAATGAATGTGGATACTGTAATGAAAGACATTATCAGGTAAAACTACCCTGATATTATAGAATAATAGAGGAAATTAGAAATTTAAAAAAATCATAAATCACTCTCAAAAAGAAATCTTAATTTTAAAAATCCTAAGAATATTATTCCAAAATCCAGAACTACAAAGCCAAGGAGTAAATACTTCAAAAAGTCAGAAAAACAAAATTAAAACTGGTGGAACCTCATTCAGGATAATATAGGATCTACCAGCTTCTATATTAAAGGATCAAAAGGCAAGGAATATGATATTCCACAGGGCAAAAAAAAAAAGAAAAAATATATATAGGCCTACTAACAACAAATCACCGATCCAGAAAAACTGAGCTCAATACTTCAGGGGAAGAAATGAACATTTAATGAAATAGATGAATTCTAGGCATTCATGAAAAAATGGCCAGGCTAAAAAGAAAATCTAATTATTAATTTTGACTCTCAAAAGACACAGAAAATGGTAAGCAGAAAAAACCTCAAGGTAATCAGTGGCCTTAAAGGTATCATATCTCCTCATGGAAAGTGGTAACTAGATTACTTATGATTTTTATAGTACAAGAAATATATTTTTAAATTAATATGATTAAATTAATCAAGGAAAACAATGGAGTTAAATTGACAGAAGGTGATAACTAAGATGCTTAAGCTATCTATGATATGTGAAGTCCCTAAGGTACTTATGGAACTGAAACTACTTGAGAACTTTTTCAGTATTAGGGCAATGAATTGGAGTATTTATAGGCAGAAAGCAAAGAGTAAGTTGAATTTAATGGGAGGATTTTTTTAATCAAGGCATAAGAAAGAATAATACACTTGGCAAGAATAAGATCTACACTCTATTACTTATAGAAATCTATCTTACCCATTATGGAAGTTAGAAGGGAAGGGAGAACAAAAAAAAGGAGGAACAGACAATGGAAAGGGAGAACTTTAAGAGGTGGGTAAACAGAAGTAAAACTATTTGTTAGTAGAAATTCTTAAAGATGAAAAGAAGGATAAATGGATGAAAAAGTAAAATGGAAGGAAACACAAAGTTAGTCATCGTAACAATGAATGTGAATGAGATGAACCCACCCATAGAATGGAAGAAGAAAACTGGATAAATTAAAAGTGAGAATCTCACAATATTTTGTTTACATTTAGAACATAGAGAGGGAAGGTAAATGGCTAGAGTAAAATCTACTATGCTTCCACTAAAATTTTTAAAAAGCTGGAGTAGCAATTATAATCTTAGAAAGCAAAAGTGAAAAATTGATCTAATTAACAAAAGTAAGGAAGGAAAGTTACATATTGATTAAAATAAAAATAGATTCTGAAATATTATCAGTATTAAATATATGTGCACCAAATTACTTACCATCTAAATTCTTAAGGGAGAAACTACGTGTTACAAGAGGAAATAGAATATAAATCATATTAGTAGGGGATATTGACCTTCCTTTTCTCAGAGATAGATAAATCAAACCAAAAATTAAAGAACAAAGACATTAAGGAGTCTAATATAATTTTAGAAAAATTAGATGTGATAGATCTCTGGAGAAAAAGGGAATAGAAAAGAATATGCTTTTTTCTAATCAGTAACTTCACAAAAATTTTTCATAGAATAGGATATAAAATGCATAAGAGCAGATATATTAAATTCATCAATTTCAGACTATAATTGTATAAAATTATACTGAATAAAATTCTGAAGGAAACAAAAAGATTAAAAATTAATTGGAAACCAAATAATCTTATATTAAAGAATGAGTAAGTCAAAGAACAAATTATAAAAGAAACTCACAATTTTATTAAGAGGAATGAGGAAACAACATACCAAAATTTTTGGGATGCAGTCAAAGCAGTAATTCATGGACAATTTATATCTCTACATATTTACATCAGTGAAACAGGGAAGGAGTAGTTCAATAAATTGGCATACAATTAAAACACTAAAAAAAGAACAAATTAATAATCCCCAATTAAAAACCTAGTTATAAATCCTGAAAATGAAAGGAGAGATTAAATTGAACTAATAAATTGAAAAAATCAATAAATCATTGAGTGATTTGATCAGAAAAATAAAGAAAAATCAAATTATCTACATTAAAAATGAAAAATGTAAGATCATAAATGAAAAAGAGGACATTAACCCTATTATAAGGAGTTATTTTGCCCAATTATATGCCAATAAAACCTTAAGGAAATCCATGAATAGTTAAATTTCAATTGCCCAGATTAATAGAATGGGTAAAAGAATACTTAAACAATTCCATCTCTGTGAAAGAAATTGAATAAGCCACTGATGAATTCACTAAGAAAAATCTCCAGGGCCAGATGGATTTACAAGTAAATTTTACCAAGAATTTAAAGAACAATTAATTCCATTACTACATAAACCATTTTATTGAAAAATTGCAGAGAAAGGAATCCTACCAAATTCATTTTATGACATAAATATGATTTTAATAGTGTATAATTGAAAATCTGTTACCCTTAAAAAAACTATATTTCCCAGGAGCCCACTGACTTCCTGTCATTACTTCCTGTAGATAGAAGATATTAGGTGGGGATGTGGAAAGAGGTACCTCTTTACTTCCTGTCCTGAGGTTGGTGGTGGTATGGCGGGTGTTTGAACTGGCTGATCTGCCATGGACATGTTGTCTTTATTTTGTATCTTCTTTATTCCTTGATTTCTAATGATCACTAATAAATCTCTTAAAATATAATATGTATATTAGAGATTGAATTTTTACAATGCCTAAACCAGGAAGAACAAAAATAGAAAAGGAAAACTATAGACAAATTGCCCTAATGAATATTGATGGAAAAATATTAAAGAAAATGTTAGCAAGAATATTATATTAAGAAATCATCAGGAACATACACTACCTCCAGATAGATTTTATACCAGGAATGCAGGGATGTTTCAAAATTAGGAAAATTATCAACATAATTGACAATATTAATAATGAAACCATATGATTATTTCAATAGATGCAGAAAAAGCTTTTTGACAAAATACAATACCCATTACTATTAAAAACACCAGAGAACATTAGGATAAATGGAACACTGTTCCAAATGATAAATAACATCTTTCTAAAACCATTAGCAAACATAATCTGTAAAGGGAAGACCTGAAAGACTTCCCATTAAGATGAGGAGTGAAACAAGAATGTCCATGATTACCACTGCTATTCAATATTGTAGATGGAATGTTACCTATAGCAATAAGAGAAGAACAAGAAATTGAAGGAATTAGAATAATCAGTAAGGAAATAAAACTGTCACTCTTTGTAGATAACCTGAAGATATACCTAGAAAATCATAGAGAATCAAGCAAAAATAAGAATAAAGATAATTAACAACTTTAGCAAAATTGCAGGATATAAAATAAACTTGCAAAAGTCTTAAGCATTTATCTATACTATCTATAATGCCCAACAGCAAGAGAGAGAGAGAGAGATCACATTTAAAATATCTGTAGACAATATTAGGAACCTGAGAACGTACTTGCCAAGACAAACCCAGGAAGTGTAAGATTACAACTACAAAACAATTTTCACATAAAGAAAATGATTTCTAAACAATTGGAAAAATATTAATTACTAATGGGTAGACCAAGTCAGTAAAATAAAAATGAAAATTCCTCCTAAATTAACTTACTTAATCAGTACCATGCCAATCAAAATATCCAAAAATTATCTCACAGAGCTAGGAAAAAATATCTAGGACAAAAGACCGAAAATATCAATGGAATTAATGAAGAAAAAAATGAAGAAAGATTGCCTTGCATTCTCATATAATAAATTGGTAACCATCAAATCAATCTGATACTGGCTAAGAAATAGAATGGTACCCAGCAAAATAGCTATGATTTTGGAAGAATTCTCTATTTGATAAAAACTGCTGAGAAAACGGCTTAGACCAACAATTCATGCCATATACCAAAATAAAGTTAAAATGGATATACAATTTAAATTTAAAAAGTGATAACATAAACAAATTAGGGGAGCACATATAGTTTACCTGTCAAACCTATGAATAAAGGAAAAAAAGTAAGTCAACGTAAGACATACAGAACATTGTGAGATCAAGAACAGATAACTTTGTATTTAATTTTTAAAATTCCTGCACAAACAAAAAGTGCAACAAAAATCAAAAGGCTAGTGAGAAATAGGAAAATCTTCATAATAAATTTCTCTATAACAAAGGCTTCATTTCTCATACAGAGAGTGAAATGAGTCAAATTCACATGAATATAAAGCATTTACCAATTGACAAATGATCAAAAAATATGAACAGGCTATTCTCAGGTCAAGAAATTAAAACTACCTTTAGTCATATGAAAAAAATTCTCCAAATCGCTGTTAATTAGAGAAATGCAAAATATAATTCTGAAGTACCACCTCTCAACCATCAGACTGACTGACATGACAAAAATGGAAAATAATAAATGTCTGAAGGGATGAGGAAAAATCAGAGCACTAATATACTGCTAGTTGAACTGTAAACTGATACAACCATTCTAGAAAGCAATTTTGAACCTCCTCAAAGGGCCATCAAACTAGGCAAACCCATTGACCCAGTAATAGTGCTATTAGGTAGGTTTGGATTCAGAGAGAATAAAGATAGGGAAAAGAACTTAATAGCACAAAAACACTTTGCAACTGGCAGAAATGTTTTTAGTAATGGTTAAGAATTGGAAACCTGCTGTCTAACACTTCAGGAATAGATGTACATATTGTGATGTATGGCTTTAATGAAATATTATTGTATCCTAATTAATGATGAATAGGATGAGTTCAGAAAAGCCTAGAAAGATATCCAAGAAATGTTGCAAAGTGAAGTAAGAAGAACTGTAGCACAATGTATACAGTAACACAAATATTATATAATGATCAACTGTGAATGACTAAACTATTAGCAATAAAGTAAGTTTCTGAAATAACAAAAAGGGAATCATGTTGAAATGCTATCTACAACCTAAGAAGGAACTATTAGAGTCTGAATGCGAATCAAAGAATGCTATCTTCCACTTTATTTTTTTTCATGAGATTTTTGTTGTATGTGTGATATGCTTTTTTTTTATCATGACATGAGCAATATAGAAATATGTATTGCATGACAAATCAGACTATTTACCACTTTGAGGAGTAGAGGGAAAGAGAGAGAGAGAAAAAAAATCTAAATTCTAAATGTCAGAAAATAGTTATCAAAATTGTTTTTATGTGTAATTAAAAATAGTTAATAAATGTTGAAACAAAATTGGCTTCTCTAGGAGATTTTTGAAAGATTATGGAGAATGAGAGAGTATTGTAAGACTATAGTCTGAATTAATATATTTCTTATCAAAATTCTAAAACTTTAACAATACCTCACATATTAGACAAGATGTCCAGCTTTCAAATTTGTTTTCCAATTTCCCCTGCAGTTATCAAATAACTGAGTTGTTAGCTCCAAAGCCAGAATCTTTGGGTTTATCATATCGTAGTTTGCTAAGGTCATTTACCTCTAATCTATTACACTGATCCACCATTCATATTTTAGCCAGTGCTAGATTGTTCTGAAGACAGAGATCTGGTGTTGCTAGACCACCATCCTTAACATTTTTTTCATTAATTCCGTTGGTATTCTTGATCTTTTGTTCTTCCAGATTAATTTTGCTATTATTTCTGCTAGTTCTAATTTATACCCATTGCAGATGATTCTTGGTGATGGTTTTAAATAGATCTACTTATTATTTTAGGAAAGGTCCACTTATTCCTATGTTTCCTACTTTTTTTAATAGAATAGCTTTTGTATTTTGTCTTTTTCTGCATCTATTGAGATTACCATGTAATTTTTTTATTGATATGACCAATTAGGCTGAGAGCTTTTCTAATATTAAACCAGCCTTCCATTTATGGCATAAATTCCACTTGGTCATAGTGAATGATTTTTGGGTTATTTTGTTACAATCTCTTCGCTTATTCTTTTATTAAAGATTTTTGCATCAATATTTGGGAATTTGGTTTGTGATTTTCTTTCTGGTTTTTTTTTTGGTCTTTCTGGCATAGGTATCAGCACCATATTTTTGTCACAAAAAGAGTTTGGTATAATTCATTCTTTGCCTATTGAAACAAATAGTTTTTTAATATTAGGATTAATTATTATTTTAATGTTTGATAGAACTCACTTGTGAATCCATCTGAGCCTGAAGATTTTTTTCTTAAGGCATTCATTGATGGCTTGTTCAATTTTTTTTTTCTGCAGCAGTATTTCTTAAGTACTCTATTTCCTCTTCTGTTGATCTGGACAATTTATATTTTTATAGAGTTTTATCCACTTCACCTTGTTTGTCATATTTATTGTCATATAATTGACAAAGTAACTCCTAATGTTTGCTTTAATTTCCTCATCATTGGTGGTGAAATCACCCTTTTAATTTTTGATACTATAATTTGATTTTCTTTTCAAATTAAAGTAACCTTGCTCTATATATTTTTATTTTATAAAACCATCTTCACATCTTATTTATTAGCTCAATAGTTCTCTCTTCTTTCTATTCAATTTATTTCTCCTATATTTTCTAATTTAATCTTTATTTGCAGATTTTTAATTTATTCTTTTTCTAGTTTTTTTAGTTGCATGCCCAAACCATTAATTTGCTCTTTTTCTCTTTTATTGATGTAAGGATGCAGAGATATGAATTTTCTCTTCTGTACTGCCTTGACTCCATCCCCTAAATTCTTACAGTTGTCTCTTATTGCCATTTTCTTTAATTAAATTATTGATTGTTTCTATATTTTGCTCTTTGACCCACCTCTTTTTTAGAATTAGGTTATTTTCCAAATTTTTTTATTTTGCCTTTTTATGAAGCCCTTATTCATTATAACTTTTACTGCTTTATGATCTGAAGAGGATATGTTTATTATTTCTGCTTTTCTGCATTTGGTTATGAAGACTTTTTGCCCTGTGTACCATGTTTTTTTGTACCAATTGCTGCTTAAGAGAGGATATATCCTTTTTTATCCCAATTCAGTTCTCACCAGAGACATATTAAATCTAAATTTTCACTCACTTCCTTTACTCCTTTGTTTATTTTTGGTTAGATTGATATAGTTCTGAAAGGGAAAAGTTGAGGTCAGAGGTCCTTTTTAAGGATACATGAGTATACACATATTTGTCCTTCTACCATGTGATTCAATGTGAAGTGTCTGGGTTCTGGTTGCTACCACAAGTCACATTCATGGTCCTTTGCTTAATGGCAGCCATATCTGATTCTGAAGATGAGCAAGAATGAATACCAAAGTTCTTAATATAAGTTGCTTTGCTGTTCAGCAGTTTCTTTTCTTTAAGGAAGACAAAATTGATGTCCAGAGAGAGAACTAAATTATTAGCTTGCTTTTATAGAGAAGCACAGCTTTCCAACAAGTCATACCTCAAATTTCACAATCAGCAAATAATCAGCCTTCCCTATGTTCTCTGAGAAATATGCCAATGGGTATAACCACTCTATAATGTAAAGGTATCATTCTGATTTCTCCAGGAAAAAAAAGAAAAAAAAAGCAGACCTGGAAATTGATTAGGGATTAGAACCCCTCTGTCTTTTTAATGATTTGTAGTTATATGGACACCTCTCTTCCACAAATACTACAAATAGAAAACATGTTGGTTTCAGAATTACAAAGAAAAAGAGAGTAGGATAAATTGCTTTTGGGATACCATATACATACACACATATATGTTTACACACACATGTACATCCATACATATGTTTATACTAAAGACACAACACACACTAACACCCCTCTAATTTCCAGGAACTAATAGCTCATCTTTTTTAAATACAGTTATCATGCCAGTGTGGTTATATGGCTTTGAGCCATGGAAACTATAGCCTCTGAATTATTGGAAATAAGGACAACTCAGAGAGCAATGGAAAGGTATATTGTAGATAGATGTGAGCAGACTTTTTCAATTAATACATAAGAAATAAGGAACTATGAAAATCATGACCTTAAAGAAGGTCACCAGGGGAATTGATGACAAAATGCAACGGGCTGAATCCATGACAAGAGTGAGGGATACCTGGTTTGACAGTTCATCTAATATTGTTAGGAGAAAGTAGAAAAAACCTCAAACCTGCTGACTGTATATCTGTGATAAACTTAAGATGAACATAGAAAAGAGTCGAAGATGATAGTCAGGAATGAATCACTATCTTCATCATCATCATCATCATCATCATCATCATCATATCTATATTGGTGAGATCACAAATTGTTTGAATGTGCAAAGATTTCAAGCCTAATTATTTCAAAGGTGATTAGACTCTTCAGTGTTAATCAACCTGAACAAAATGAGGTCTTTAAATAAAAACTAAATGAACACCTGTCAAGTATGTTGCAGGGAAGGTCATTTTTTCTGGTCTAAGTTAAATAATAGATAAGCAGCATTTATATATATGTATATATATATACATATATATACATATATATATATACATATATATATATATATATATATATATATATTCACTGATTGTCTGGAACCTGCCTCTTTATAGAAGCTTAATCTTTAGGATCACTAAAATTAATAGTGCTCACCAAAGATGTCAATGACCTCAATAGCCCTGTTGAAAAGCAAATTTGGTATCTGATTCCACGGATGTCCAAATTAATTGTATACTGCCAAAATTTTCAAGAATGGATGGAACTGCTGTGGCATCTGTGTGTATTTTCTTCAGCATATGGAGTGGCAACATGATAAGTTCCCTTTCCACACATCCACTAAAAATAAAATAGATAGTGTAGAGAAATTATATTTATTTGAACATTTCTTCTATTGTGTCATAGTTAGACTTTTTTAACAAAGTTAACTTTACCAAATTACAATGAAGAGAAGGATGCCTTACTCTTTAAAAAGCCATTTCATATTTTAGTGAAGTATTTATCCATTCTAACATATTGGAGAAAGCCAATACAAGAAAAAAAAATCATTTGTGCATGAATGATGAGGAATAACAACATTTCAGTTTGTTTGGGAATAAGAGGAATCAAAAGAATATTAATGTGCACTCATTCAATTTAAAAATATTTATTAAGCTCCAATGATCACTATGACTTCTACAATATCTCTTTCATCTATCTTCTTTCTACAAGCATTTGGCTCCTACTCTAGTTCATACGATCCATTACAATTCTCACTTGAACAGTTACAGGAGCTATCTTTGTCAAATTATCACATATTACTCCCTTTTGCAGTGTCTTTTTCTAGCCAAAGTGACCTCTTTCTATTCTTTGTACCAGAATTTTGTTTCCTGTTGCTGTGCCTTTGCAAAGCTCTCCCCTGTGCTTATGATGGACTCTTCTCTACTACTTAGAATTCCTAACTATTTTAAAAACTAAATTCAAGTGCCATCTCCAAAAGGAGATCTTTCCTAATTCATGTACCCCAAATCCTAGCCCCTCCCCTCAATTGCTTTGTACTTTGAATTTATTATTCAGTTTCGATAAAATTTTAATATTGGTATACATATTGTTTCCCCTCAATAGAATGCATGTTCCTTGAAGACAAGAGACATTAGCATCCTTAGCCTTTAATATGTTCTCCATACTGTTTGAAACATGTATAGATTGATTAATGGAAAAACACTGCTAGGTTCTAGAGATATAGATCTATTTCTCAAGTTGCTTATATTACAACAGGAAGGAAGGATAAACAAAGGATAACAATGATCCAGTTGAGATTGAGTAGGTACAAAGGTCAAAGAAATATGCTATATAATCTTGGTGAAAAGGAGAGATCATATTAAAGTCACTTAATCTTCCAGTGTCCTAGCTCAAACAATTCTCTAAGACTAGAAATGCAGAAAAATCATCTGCATTGGTAGAAGCCACTTACCTGCTTCCTAAATGCAGAGCTTGACTGTGAGTTCATTGCATCAGAATCTATTTATTTTAAATATTATTTTATTTTCCCCTGATTACTAAACCAGAATTTTAATCATATTTTATCTACTTCCCAAACTTTTCCTGAGAAATAAGCAAGAAAATCTTACTTCAAGAAAATATAAAAGTAGAAAAATAAGCCATGTTTGTCCATGATTGATTCATATTGTTTATAGTTTTAAAAAAAATAAGGTTCATTACTGTAATTACTGATGAAGTCTTTTCTCAAACATGTTAATTTTGAAATGAACCCATCTTTTGTTATTTTTCACCAGGATAAAATTAATATATCAATCTAGTGATGAAACAATTAGTATTATTAGAGTAAACTAGACAAAGAATTGATAATTTATTATTACTGATTTTGCCTTCATCTCAAATATATAGATACAGATATATATTTCATTTATTTTAGATGCTTTTCCACAAAATGACTCAGACTTTTGCTGGATCAATTTATTTTATATCATTCTGTTAAAATTGTGCTGTTATAAATTTTCATTTGTTTACATGTATATGTAATGTACTCTTTCTAAATAAAGCGTATGCATTTTGAGGGTAAGGATTTTAAAAATTTTTTATCTCTGTATTCCAAGTGTCCTGAACACTACTTAGTATTTAATAAGTTTCTTAAATTGCTGAATTGCATCTGACTAAATAAATGCCTGACATTGATTACTAGTACTAGTACAGCCTTAGGTGACTTACAAATGCATCTCCTAAGTTCAAATAAAGCCCAGATTTCTGTATAGCACATTGAAAGTTACTTTGAGCCTATTTATAATACTATAGTTAATAAATGGTTTTATATACATAAGTGCATATATAATATATATTTTTATTTAATTGATAAAATTTGAAAAAACTAAAAAGAAACTTTTTTTCCTGATAGGTAATACGTGGCAAAGAACTTTCAGTGACTGGGATGACCCTTGGTACTTTGAAGGAAGAAGGCTACAAAGCTGTTTTCATTGGAATAGGTAAGCAACTTTTTTCTGGTCAGAATGTTGATTTTGATTGGAAATATTTTATTTTTAAAGCAATTTTATGCTTTTGAAATTAGACATAGTTCTTATGTATTTTTCTATATTTTTAATAATAATTGTGTCAAAAATGCGGCAGAAAATGGAAATTAATTCCATTTCTACATTATAAGATATTGCTAAGTTATTAATTAGGAATTATAGAAAGGAAGTATTTACCTGTACTGTCACTTGCTTATAGTCTTTTATTTTTGCTTTTCTGATATATTTCCATTAATTCCATTTATTTTCAAGATCAATAGACTAAAGAAATCTACTAGAATGAACATATCAGTATAAAAATACCTGAATATAAGTCCTCAGTAGAAGCCACACTAATATGTAAGATATTGACTCTTTATACTAGAAAAACAAATGGAATGAAAAATAGTAACATATTACTTTAGGGACAACCCAAATAATTGGTCCTTCAATACTTACATTGGACGGATAGTATGGATAGACAATATGAGTGCAGAAATGAATAGAAGTTGTATCAAATTTAAGTGCAATACATATACGTATATATACATATATACATATGCCATTTGAATACAAAGCAATGAATAAAAGTATCAAAAATATGTGGTGTTGCATTAGAATTACCATAATGATGATAACACAGTTTAACATTACTATTTTCAGTGCCCCTGAGAGTAGCAGCTACTCCTCCAATTTAATGTTCCCTCTAAGTAGCATAAAAACCTACTAGAACACATGGCTTGCTTTGGACTGGAACATTATTAAGCAGTGGGCTAGTAGGATCTGTTGAATAAAAGAGGGGAGAAATGAATTGTCTTATGAGATTATGTTTTAGATGAGTTCTGGGATATGGTATGTCAAACTGACTACATTTGAACCTACATTGTTTTGTGTTATTTGTGAGTTTGGGGAAGTATTATATATAAGTTTCTGCCTAAAAATAGTCTAAATTTGGAGGCACCGAATTCCTAAGGAATGATAATTCTTTGTTATAAGGTCTGTTTATTAATAATTTCATGGCTAATATTCTGAGTCTTCTATAAGTCTTTGATCTACTCCTAGATTGAGAGACCATACATAGCACAAACCACATCAATGGTTTGGGAATCTTTATATAGAAACTTTCACTCTTTATCCTCAATATAAATATCTTCAGTTTCCTTATAGATTATATGTGTTTGAACAACTTAATGGAAATTTTAAAAAGGCAAAATCAACGTTATAGGAAAGGCAATCTATCAAGTATGTATCACAGCACTCAACACTTAAAAAGTTCAATAGAAGAATATCAGGAACAATTATTTTTCTCCTGAAATATGAGCCTAATTCCAAATGTAATGGGAAAGTCAATGAAAATATACTTAAAAGTCTGAAGAACAAGATAGGAAGTTCAAGAAATAACCAAATTAACCATGTTGTTTTGTTTCTATTAACAAGTTCTAACATCTAGGTTTCCCATTAATGATATGGTAGCCTCTGTGAGCTGATTCTATATGCCATTAAACCTATTTACAAAGCGTCTCTGTAGCAAGAACATAAGAGCTAAATAGCCAGTGGGGTGGAATGGAATGTCCTCGATGGAATACAAGCTGTATTCAGATGAAAGTGAGCTGCCAAACAAAGAAAAAATTCCTAACTTTCAAGTCATTGGTGCTTCCCAAGAACAGACAGTTCACTGAAAGACTTGAATACAGCAAGAAACCATCATATTTTAGATAGTAATTTTTCTTGCTCATTTCGTCAGTCTCTCCTCTGAGCTATTTGACAATGGTTCACAATCCAGTGGTCCCCATTTGACTCCTCAGTGAGGTGTGAATATCACAGTTATAATGCACAGTCATTTCCATTTATGATGCTGGTTATCTCCCTGCTGTGAGGTGAATCTTTTGACATTTCATTGTAGGGATGTGAAGAGCTTTCTAACGTGTCTTTCTCTGTATTTTGTAGGAAATATATGATCATTTCAGATATAATAAGTCCAAATGTGTGAGAGATAAGCAAGGTTCTTTTACACACACACACACACACACACACACACACACATCCACATACATAAACATGTTGAAGGTTGTTGATGACTATTTTGGGAGACATCAAGTATTAAATTCTTCATATATTTATTTCTTTGCTGACTTCAAATTCACGGTGTCTTCTGGAAAGCGTTTACCTAGAAGCAATAAAGGGATGATGCTTTGACCTTTTTGAAGAAGCCTATTTTAGAATAAATATGCAGACCATTACCCTTAAGTAGTAGATGGGCAACAAGTAGAAAATCTGTCTCAAGAGTCAGAAAGATGTTGATTCAATGATTGCCCCAGCAACATACTATCTATATCACAATGGAAAAGTCTCTTGCTATTTCAGAGCTGCAAGAAAAACTCTGTCACTAAAATTATAGGTAATTTGAAATCTATATGACTGGAAATTATTTCAAAATTTTCAATTTCCTATATCAATGAAACCACAATGTGTATTTAGCTATCAGTAGAGATATGGATATGTAGATTATGGATCAGTTGAGATATAGAGATAGAGATATATGTGTAGAGATATAAAACAATGTAGATATCTAAATAGATATAGGTTTTTCCTATTTATATATGTATAGATACATATATAGATATGCATGCAAACATGAACTATATACACATACATGTATATATGTGTGTTTATGCACATGCATACACATATATGTAGATATTCCCTAAATATATTCACGTATACTTCAGATTCAGGAAGTATATGTGAATATATATATTTCTTTATATATCCATGCATGGTTATATACACAAACCTAAATATGTAGGTGTATATTTCTCTTTTATATCAGCTATATGTATATACACATTCTTGTGCACATACATATTTGTGTATTTAAGTATATATATATACATACATATGCACAAAAAAGGAATAAAATTATGACTTCACTGATCTGGAGCATTTCTGAATGAGAAAACTTCCTTTTTCATCTCTTCCATGGAAGATTGGTATCTTTTCAGGCAGCAACTTATCATCTCATAATATCCTACATCACTGAGGAAAGTTGACTTACCAAACTTCATGTAGCCAGTTTCAGAAACAAAACTTAAGTCATGTCTTACTGGCTCCAAGATCATCTTCATGTCCCCTCTATGACAACTACTTGTGAAATTAATATACAAATATTTAGAAATTCCAAGAATGACCAAGGAATTAGCCAAAATGATATTTCCCATTTACTAATGAAGAGCTATCTTATAGAATAATAATGATAATTTATATAGTATTTAAAGTAGGTAAGTAAAATTTTGTTTTACTTTATCCTCATAACAATCCTTAGTGGTAGATACCATCATTATTCTTATGTTACAGACAGGAATACTGAGGCAGATAGTGGTTAAGAGACTTACTAGAGTCACACATCTATGTATCTAAGAATGAATTTGAACTCAATTCATCCTGTCTCCAGGTCCATTGTTCTAACCACAATACCACCTAGCTGTTTGTTTTGGTTGGACCCAAAAGGCAAAACCAGAAGCAGTTTTAGGAAGTAACAGACAAGCATATTTAGATTAGATATAGTGTAAAGAAAAACTTCTTACCATAGATTTTCCCAGAAATACTTGGCTTTGACAGGTAATGAGTACTCCATCACAGGTGTAATATTTAGTGGGAAAGGAAATGAGGAGGGTATGAAAAATGGGGGATAATGGTAGGTTTGTATGGGGTATGGAGGAGTTGAGGGGAGAGAGGGAATATTGCTCAGTGAAGCAAAGGAGAGAGATGCCCCCTGCCGAGAGGAAGCAGCAGGGGTCCAATAAGGTCTGTTTGTCTTTGAATGATTGAACTGATGTTCAGCTCCCTCTATGCACAGAAAAGATAGTCCACTTATCTGACTGTGAGTTCAAATAATATAAAGTTTAATAACCAGTTGGGATTGGAGTTTTTTCTCAGCTTCAGAGTTGAGGCCAGTCCCGAGAGGCTGGCGGAGGGTTTCTCCCACTCCCGTCTACTCTATATCAGTCCTTGCTTTGTCTAACTCAGAATCTTAGCAGTAGACAGAAAGCAAAAAAAGAACAGGTCTGACCTTCAGAAGTGATTGGGCCTGAATCTTCAGGCTGAACCAAAAGAGGGCACATCACACCAGACTGGGCTGAACAAGCTCCTCTCTCCTCCAACACCAGGAAGGAAGACCAACCCAGCAGGAAGGAAGTGCTAGTCACAAGACCCAACTGCCACTCCTGGCAGGAAGGAAGTGATAGTCACAAAACCCAACTGCCACTCCCAGATGCCCCTTCCTCCACCAACTGTCAACTAGTTTCCTTTTCACACAGGACATCTTTGAATTGATGCTAAATCATTGCTCCTGAGGCTTATTGTTTAGAGAATTCTTGCTCAAAGGCCACCTTGAACTAGCTGTTAATTGATGTTGCTTCCAACTCTTAGATCCTGGGAGTTTGCAGAAGGTTTAACAGTGGGCCTGCCAAAGTATTGGTCCTATAAGCAGTACCTACATTTTTACTCTAGAGTGTCTAGATCTACACAAAGGCAAGCAAAAAAAAAAAATCAAGTCAAAAGTTTTTTACTTCATTGTGGAATTTCTTCAACTAAATTCAGCAAGACATGGATATACAAAGGCAAGTGAATAATATAACATAGCAAAATCTAAAGTACAGACAACTTAGGAGTTAAAGCCTTTTGCAGTTATATTCCAACTTGGGAAACGGATCAACCATGGTTAAACCCGACAAGTGAGACATTGACATTTAAGGCCAGATGGCCCACACTGAGATGTCCCACTTCACAGTCTTAAAAAGTTGGCAGCCCCAGACTGAGGATGTGTGGAGTCATCTACATATGCCACCCTCCCTTTCCTCAATGTGTTACATTAGTGGCTTTCACTGTCAGAAAAGGATAATCTTTGTGTGAGGATTTCCGAGAATGGTAAAAGAACCGAATAAAGAGAAACACAAGAAAGAAGAAGAAAAAAATGTCCATTGAGACACTGTGATATTATATTTACTACAATATGGCCTTTAGCTATGTCTCCTGTGACTTCTTGAAGTCTGGGTTCTTCTCAGCAAAAGTTACTCTTAATTAGTTTCTTAATCATGAATTTCTAAATTATATTCCATGAAGTAGAGTTTTGATTTTTCCATGAAGAAAATGCAATAATATTCTCTGCTTGCCCCCTTTGCTTCTGTCTCCTGAGAAAAAAATTGAAGTCTTAAACCAATATACCCAATCCTTAATAAATAAATTATTTTAAATAAATCTCATTTAATAGTAAACATTCTGTATTTTGGATAACTTTACCAATTTTTTAAAAAAATATTTGTTTTTAATGAGTTTATTTTTAAAATATTAAAGATGGTATCCAAAAGTATGTCTTTTTAAACATTACAGAAAAAAGAACAATTTAACCATTTAACTTCCTGAAATTTGAATCTAGAAAAATTCATGTTCCACTTCTTTCTCTAAACTGGAAGATAAAATAATTATATTTTATTTACTTTGCAATTATTTTGTAAACATTTATGTGTACATTCTTTATTGAATATCAATTCTTAGAGGAAATGGGCTATATTTTTTTGTTTGTATGCCCAAGACTTTCCAAAGTATCTGGTTCAAAACAGGTAATTAAAAAAATGAATGAGACATGAATTTTGGGGAATAGCTAATATGGAAATTTGTTTCTCTTGGATAAGTATATTGACTATAATTTATTATATGTCTTTAAAACTCATATGTATCATGTCATTTACTATATTATATTATTATAAAAAGTAACAATAAAAGGTAACAAAAATTATTAAATGTTTATTATATGTAAGGTGCTTGCTTAGAACAACCCGGGAAAAGCAGAAAAAAAAATAACTCTAAAGAGCTCCCATTCTCATAGTGGGAGATAACAAACTTGGGAGTTTTTAGCTATGAGTCATATGGAAAGGTCTAGTGGTTCTTGGGTTAGAATAGAAAAGCAAATGCTAGTGCATCTCCAGGAATGTCATTTCTATTAATACAACCTCATTTGCTTCTTATTTAATGATGTCAAGGTCTTTGTGGAAGGAATTCTGTTTTCTAAGTTTTCTTCGGCTATGCATTATGAGGAAAGAATTGAATAATAAAGAAAGCTTTATGATCTACAAAAGTCACTAAGTTGAATCTCATAAAGGTTGTTTCCCCCTCTCTACCATCACATCCAGATTATAGAGGCAGAGCCACTGATCTTTAAGAAGTGGCTATTCCCAGTGTCTTTTAGTCTATCTTATCATCAGTGGCAGTTGGTTGTTAGTTTGTATTAGAGGTGGCAAGGAGAGAATCCTTCTCCACAAGTGTTACTCTCCTAAGTATCGGCTATAAAATGCACCTGGTCCATGGTCTTGGGGTTAAGATAACTCTAAGGGCTGAGTAAACATTTTAAAGGGGGTAGACTTCTTGAGGAGACAAATGTGTATGTACAAGTAAGACAACAACCAACTTAGACTTTTTTAAACCCATGAAGAAGGTAGAAATGAAGTTAAGATCTGGTCCAATGACAAAAATCAGAGAGAAATCATTATTGATTCAGTGTTAAGTTGGAAACAAAGCCTCCAAAGAACTAGCTCAGGTATTTGTGTTTGGCGCTATACTGTTTAAGTTTTATTTATTTAAATTTTATTTAATCAGAAATTTGGATAGAGGAATCATGTATTTGTCTAGCTTGTAGGTGGCATAAACCTGAGAGGGATAGCTGATGATCTTGGAAATAAAGGGATGCATCCAAGACAGTCTAATAGACTTTAATATGGACTAAGTAGTTTTAAATGAAATTTAATATGGACAAAAGTAAAATCTTACACTTGAATTAAAATTATTGAATAAGTGTAGTATTTGAGAAATGTGTTTTAAAAAAGACATGAGAATTTTAATGGGCCAAAAATTCATTATGAATTATTAGTATTATATAGTTGTAAAAAAAAAAAACTAAAGGAATACATTGCAGGTGATATAATTCCAAGAATAAGAAATTGGTATTTCTACTGTATTTTGCTCTAATCAGAATACAAAAAGAATACTCCATTCAGTTCTTGATTCCACATTTTAAGAAAAGCATGAGTAAAATGACATAAGTATAGGTGAGCAACTGGAATGGCAATTCAATTCATTGCCATATGCAAATTATTTGAAGGAATTTGGGCATGTTTATTCTAGAAAACAGAAGAGAAGGCTCATTGAGGGCTGGGGAAGGAGAATATATCTTCAAGTGTTTCAATAACTGCCATTCTGAAGACAGATGAAATTAGTTCTGTCAGCTCCAGTGCTAGGATTTAGAGTATTGGTCTCAACCTTTCTAATGCCGTGACCCCGCAATACAGTTCCTCATGTTTCAGTGACCCAAAACCATAAAATTATTTTGGTGGCTACTTCAAAACTCTAATTTTGCTACAGTTATGATTCGGAATGTAAATACCTGATGTGCATTATGTATTCTCATTGCCACAAATTGAGAGGTTGAGAACCACTGGGTTAGAAGGTACAAGTTAAGGCTTCATGAAAAAGTACAACAACAATAAAATTATAATAATTTATAGTATCAAAACTTAGAATTGTTCATCCCTGGGGATAATAGATTCCTTCTCACTTAAGTTCTCTAAGGAAAAGGTGGATAACCATTTCTTGTTTATGTGATAGAGAAGTCAAATCAAATTTAAATTAATTAATATAAATGGCATATATGTATATTACATATGTTAATATGTAATATATAAAATGTAGAAAGATCCATTTAGCTGCCTATGTTTGCTGGTTATTAATTTCTTATGATAATTTCTCAAATCTCAAAAGAAAGGGGGGGGAAGTCATTTCTACTATGAAGTATTATGGCTAATGAAGTATTTAATGGCTACTGCATATTGTCTCAATCTTTGGAGCATTTTATCTGTTCTTTCCTTTTTTATTTTATTTTCTTACCCTTTCATTTTTAATATAGCCCAATTTGTTTCTATTTGAGTCAAGAATAAAGAAGCTGAAATTCATGCTTATTTTCAGAATTTAACATACATAAAATAGGGCTAAAAACAAACTAGCAAAAGGAGTTTCCTGGTTCTCTTCTTTATTCAAGAACTGATTTTGTCCGAATAACTCCCAAATGGAATCACTAACTATTACTGCATTTTATAAACGAGTTGGGGAGTTACTGGACCAGTCAAAATATTTTCCTTCAGCTGCTGCTTATAGATGCCACTTACTTTTTTATGAGAGGTAGTATCATTTTAACCTGGTGGAGATTATAACTGAGCACACTCTAGAGGCATGATAGTGGGTTTTTTAGATAGAAGAAATCTTATAAGCACAAGTGGTCTATTATGGATAGGATAGAAGTCTCTCAAAAGTTCCTACTTTCTGATCCCTTGTGTTGTATAACCCTGGTAAAACATAATTAGGTGTCACCTAAATATTGACTAGCTACACATATAGTAGAAATTATTGTGAATGAAGGGACACGCTAAGCCAACATCAAAAAGCAATAAGACATTTACGAATTCAGGGTTAAACTAAATGTATTACAACTTGATAAAATAAGAAACATTATTTCACATTTTGTGAAAGCAAAATTTCCATTTCCTTATTCATAGAACCATAGAATATCAAATTTGTATAGTGCCCTCAAAGTTAATCTAATCCAACCAATACCTTCACCAGAATTCCTTCTATAATGTGCACTAAAATTGAGAATCCACCATATAAATGCAGATTTTTAGTGAGGGGGAACATATTTCTTTCTTAGAAAGCTAATTACACTTTGGGATGTCATTAATTGTCCATCAGAAAGCAAATTGTAATTGCTTACCATGACCAAACTCTAATCTTAAATATTGAACATATCAAAAAAAAAGACAACATCATGCTTGCCTGCAAAGAACTCATTTTTCAATTGAGGGGACAACTTGCTAAAATTATACACATTATTGGAAACTGAGGGGCCATCTTACTGCCAAAGCATTATCAGTGTGCTGTACCAGGAACAGACTCCAAAGGAAGATAGGATTGGAGCTTAACAAGCATTCCAAGGATTAGTGATAGTCTATGAAAAGGCATTAACTAAACAGAAAGTGTCACACAAAGAATAGTAAGAAAACCATCAGTATTGAATCATAGTATATAATGAGGGCAAGTGAAATGTGAGAAGACTGGATATATAGCAAGTGGTCAAGTTATGAAGGTTTTTAAAAGACAAAGAAAATTATATATATATGTATATATATATATATTATGTATAAAATATAAATTTTATATAAATTTTTATATATGGAAGTTTTAGAGAGAAATTGGTGTATCATGATTAAAGGGTTAGCATGGCATGATCAGAAGTGCATTTTGGGACAAAATTGGCTGGTGTGAATGGATTGCAGTGGAGAGATACTTTAAGCAGGAAGATCAATTAAAAGACTTTGATAAAGTAATCCATGGTGGTGAGGCAGTGGTGTGAGTAAAGAGAAGGGAACATGTATGAGAGATGTTGTAGAAACATATGGATGTGGGATGAGTATGAATAAGTTGCTGAGGATAACACAGGTTATGAGGTTGGGTGAGTACGAGGATAGTGGTCCCTTGTAAAGTAATATTATTGTTTAGAAAAGGGCTTTATTTTGAGGAAAACAAAATATTTTTAGGATTTACTTTTTTTCCTTTAAGTTGAAATCTTAAAAAAACCCTGCTCTCTATTCTGTCTTTTCTAGCCAGGAAAAATAAATCTGAATGTATGTGAGGGAGTAATAGGGACATCACCTTATCTACATAGATTTTTATGCCTCCATTTGTATTAAAAATTAAAAAACATTCATAAATTATACTTTAGTCAAAAATTCCATGTTCCAGTGTATCTGTATTTGTCCCTGTCCTCAGTTCTTCACAGTGCCTAGACTCAGTCTGTTTATCAACATTTGCTAAATCTTATACTCTGCTTTCAAAAACCTGATCCTTTTCATGCCATAATGAAAATGAGAGAAGATACTACATGACAATGTTGGTTTATACAAAGATGGAAAAGACAAGAAAGAAAGGAATGAAATGAGAAATGATATGATACAATGAACAAAAATAGAAAATAATTCATGAAGGAAAGTAGAAGTTAGAGAAAGTTGGCATGTTCCAATCACCAGATTCCTCAATCTATGAAAATAGAAATAAAAGTATCATTTCTGGATTTAATACTATTCCTTTAATTAGTTTGTTCTTTTATTTATTTCAGCAATATCAGGCACACAACCTTGGCCGTCATCCTTGAGTGTAATAAGAATTTATTCTTGACTTTCATGGGTTTTCCCTCACCAGGGATCTTCGGGTAAATAGTAGATGGATATGATGGATATAGTATCCATCCAATAGTATGTGAATGGATATGAGATAAGCAATGCTTAATTTGGTATAAGCTGAAGTAGATGGCATTTGAAGGTCTCTCAAATCCTCAAAGTATGTGGCTGTGGCATTTCTAGCATCATCTTTAAATAGTTAAAATGTAAGTTTTAGTAAAGTAAAAAAATATTAGTTAAAATTTAAAAAGTTAATGCTTTATTGATTACCATGGTTGTAAATTCTTTGGAATTAAATTACAAAAAAACTAAAACAAATCCATGCTAAATTCCATTCATTTGATAATTATATCCCAATCAATACTTCCCCCCCACCCCCTTCAGTATCTACTTTCATACTGTTTGAAGGAATTTTGGCACAGTAATGCCATTCCAGTTTCCCTAAAGGCACAATCATTTAATGCAAATTTAGATAAGTGAATGAATGCAATTCATTAGGGAAGGACACAAATTTGTCCAGTTGTACATTTCCAATTTTCTCATAGTGAGAGCTTATTGCAGGAACAATAAGGTGCATGAGAAAAATTTTACTGAAATGTTTTTCTTCCCGTTACCTATGAATGAACAAATTATTTAACTATCCCATAGCTGAACTATTCATGTAAAAATAAGGGAGGAAAGAGAGAACATTTTCATCTCTTTGGGAAGTTTTAATATTGATTTACTATCTTATCTTCCCAAAGTAAGTAATCTCCATGCCTGTTATTATTTTCTGATTAACTATGCAGTGCCACCTGGTGTGCAGATGGAAAGAATATTACACATCATAGGCTCTGTTCACACCCACCCACACACACACACAAACCTATGTTGCAAAAAGTTAACAGATGTTCATTTTGCTTGTGTTACAGAGAGAAATTGTGAATTCAGCTCTTGATTCATAAACCAGAATTGGATGACAATATATCTATATTTGAGTTCCTCAGTCTGAGGCTAGCACATAGACATTTTGAGAGGAAATATATTTTGGGGGGAAATTTCCTCCTTGTGGCTTTGAATTCTTTTAATACATGTCCCTTGGCTCCTTGTCAGCAAGCATGATAGAGTAGTTGAGTGTGTTGAGCCCTAATGTTTCACTGACATATTTCACAGACTTGGGCACATAATAGGATTTCCATAAAGGCTTATTGAATTCAAATAGACTCAAAAGGTATTAATCGAGTTCCTACTATGTATAAGTCACTGAATTAAATATAAAACTGTCATATTTATAGAGGCAATGTGGTATTTACTGTGTGTGTGAGGCTTAGAATTAGGAGAAATTATTTATCAATTCCTGCTCTGGACCATAGGATAAGCATGAAGTTCTTTGACTGTCTACTTACTCATCCATAAAATGGGAATGATTGCATTTTCAAAACTACTGGAGTTTCTATGAAGAAAGTAGTTAGTAAACTTTATAGCACTGTCACAAAAGAGTGCTAACTACCTATTTATGAATAAACTTTATCTATGTGTAATATTTTATATAATATATTTATATTATGTTATATACTTATATATTACATAAATATATATAATATTTATAGATTATATTTTATAATAACACAAACTTCCAGAGCACTTAACATTTTACTTTTCTTATAATTCTGGGGAATAGGGGACTGAGCCTCATATTTCAATTCATCAAATGTATTCAAACCCTTATTCAATTTCTTACCACATTTTTTTACTTTGACAGTTAAAATAGCCTTATTGGTTTTTAATTTTCTCAATAATTGAGGAGGCTAGATGAGAAGATATCTGAGGAGGCTTTTCCTGGTACCCCATACTGAGATTAGAGTTTGGCTAATGCTCTTGACTTCATGGAGCATTGTAATCTATTTGGAAAACAAGACACGTGATTATAATATATAGTAATATATGGTAGTACTTCAGGGGGTACATAATCAGTGCTGTGTAAGTTTTAAAAATGGAAGAATCTGTGCCATATTTGGATGTCAGGAAAAGCTTCATGAGGATTTGTTGTGTAAGGTATGCCTTGAAGGAGACAGATTAATCTTCTAAGTCTTACTTAAGCATCTTGTATGAATATCAAGTTTCTCAGTAAGTCAACAAGCACATATAAAGCACTTTCAGTGTTTCTAAATTAAGTATTCTGGTAATGAAGAAAATGAAAATAGTCCTTACTTTCATGGACCCATAAATAACTTAATCATATGTATGTATATAAAGATATACCATTCACATGATCTGTACTTCCACTCTTCATTTTTTTATACATTTTAGTCTTTTTAACTAGAATGGGTTCTCTGTCTCTCTGTCTCTGTCTCTCCTTTCTCTCCCTCTCTTTCCATCTCTCTCTCTCTCTCTCTCTTTCTCTCTCTCTCCCTCCCTCCCTCCTCTCTTCAGTCTCTCTCTCTCCCCCAGTCTCGCTTTCTCCCACCTCTCTTCTCTCTGTTTCTCTCCCTCTCTCTCTCATATATACCTATACAATATATAAAAGTACCATATATAATACACATATATATAATTTGCATACATACACATATTTGTACATATGCACAAACCAAGGTTTCACATTGATCCTTCCCCTATCACAATTTCAATATAACACAGGACAGAATAAAAAATTTAATGGGAATTCATTGAGAGTTTTGTGGAAGCCACAGACAACAAAAAAAGGCAAGCAGATGACTCAGAAAAAAATATTTAGAAAATATGTAGCCTATGACTAAATACTTAACCCAAATTTTACAAGGTACTTTAAAAACCTCATAAAAAAAAAAAAAAACCCAGACTCCTTCTCTGGTAACAAGGTAGGGCCAAAAAATGTTATGCAGATTTTTCAGATCATGAAAGCACCACTCTCCTACCTCCATAATGGGGAAGGAATACCTGTATATATAGCATAGTATGTAGAAATGTCTATGTATACACACATATACACAGGTATGGATGTAGGTATACACACATATATATAGTATTCTTTATGAGTACTATATAGTATATATGTATATATTTTATAATTATACATATATAATGCATTTAGATATGATAGAAATAATTTAGTATTTTATATATCATAATTTAAATACTAATATATAATTATAAAATACTTTCTATTCTATATATTATGCATAATTTTATATTATAATATAATTATATATGACAAATGACCACTATGTATTATAAAGTATATCATATAAATACATAATTATTCCATATATTATTCCATATTGTATATGAAGTAACTAAGTGCTATCCTATATATATATATATATATATATGTATAAAGATATAGAGGAGGTGTAAGATAATCTCAGAATCAAGTCAATAAGCACTTATTAAACACCAACTATGTGTCAAGCATTGTAGTAACACCTGGGGATCAAAGAATAGCAAAATCACTCTCTCTCTTTCAGGGAATTAAAGTTAAATAGGATAGACTTATTTCAAATAACTATGTACAAACATAATATGCACTGTGTCAAATTCAGATAATTTCAGAAACAAGGCTGGAGGAACCCGGAACTTGTCCTCAAAGAGCTTAAGGTAGTATATTTATCCCGAGAAAGGAAGAAAACCTTTTCTATGTGTTGGGGTTGGAGTATATAAAAACATGAAATGGAAAAGTGCAGAGCATATTGATGGAACAGAGAATCGCTATGTTTGTCAAGAGCATAGAGTACACAGAGCTTTATTAGACAAGGCAAGAAAGCTTAGTGTGTTGCAAGACTGTGGAGACCTTTGAATGTCAGGTAAAGGAATTTCAAGCTTTCTCAGAAGGTAGCAGGAGATGGTGAAAATCTGGGACAGATGATTGACAAGAAGAGATTTATGCAATTAGTCTGTCATCATGATGAAGGTTGGATTGGAGAGGATAGAGAGTGAAGATGGGAAAATTTGTTGGGAAGCTTTTACATTAGCCCAAGTAGGTGGTAATTAGGACCTATACTAGGGCGATAACAGTCAGAATAGAAAGGAGGGAACAGTGAGAGATGGCTCAGAGGTAGAATTGACAGGACTTGATAAATAATTGAATATGAGAGGTAATGGAGAGAGAAAAACCTAAGGATAAGACCAAGGTTTCAAATATGAAAAACTAGTGGAATGGTGCCACTTCCAGAAACACTAAAGGGAAAAGGAGGAACATGTTTGAGAGGAATGAGATGAATAATAAATTTAAGTTTAAAACATTTTTCATTTGAGGAACTGTTGAACAATCCCAGTAGAATTTTTCTTTCATTTGCTTGAGACAACAGTACAACAGTATTAATTCAGAACAGAAAATTGTGGTTATGTAGATGAAGGGTTTTTTTTTAATAGTCTATGTTAAACTATTAGTTGAATTCGTCACAGTGAGGGAGATTTGGATAGGAAGAAGATGTAAGGGGAGTAGAGAAAAGAGAAGACACTTGGGAAGCACTTGCATTAAGTTAGGTGGAATATGAGGAGAAAACATTCACTAGATAGGGAAATAATGAGGAACAGATTTTGTACAGGAAACTAAGAAAATCAAGATAATCCAGGAGAAATAGATGGCCAAATTCCATTTCTTCCTTTAAAGAATCACTCAGTAAAAGCATACTTGTGAATTTATATGTTTCCTGAGACTTTACTTGATACTATTGCATAACAAGAATTAAACATCTTTGACCATGGAAGTTCACAGTTCATTTAGAGACCTAAGATACAGTTAATTATTAAGACACTCACAGATCATTTTAGTTAGAAATGAATCTTATAAAGTGAGGGGAGCATAGAGGTTGCAGCAAAGAGACATGACTGAAGCATATTATTGATATTAAAAATAGTAGTAAAATTTCCCAGGGAAGAGTCAAGATGGCAATGCAGAGAAGAAACTCAGCTGTGCTCTTCCAAATCACCCTCCAAATAACTAAAATAATGCCTCATATTGAATTCTGGAGTGGCAAGGCCAAAAAAGGTCACAGTGAAAGATTCTTGAGTCTAAAACAATTTAGGAGATTAGAGAGAACTGAGACATAAGAGAAGAGACTGAGCTGAATAAATGACAGGTAATGGTAAAAGAAGCAGAAGGAGCTTCCAAAATCCCCAAGTCAGAGACATTAAGGAAACATGGCAACTGGTCATAAAGAGATTAAAAAGGTACTTGATGCAGGACCAGACATTGGCTACTCTGGAGTTTATATTAATTTCTGCATCATATTTCAAGGGCAAAGAACATTTTCAGTCAAAAGGGAGCAAGAATACTGTAGGGTAGTATCATTTTGGTCCCAAGAGATCAAGTATCTTTCATAGGTAAGGATCATAATGCAGATCAGAAGAACAGTGACCATACCTCACATGAATACACTCCACAGTGGAAACACCAAAACTTCCAATTCCTAGAAATGAAAGCAATAATTGGAAAAACTCTGAATTTTGAAAGTGTGTCACATGATCATAACTCAGAAAGAACTAAATTTTAACAGAAAGTTTAAAACAAAGAAATAAGGTAAGACAAGTAGGTTTTAGGCTTGGAATGCAGGGATGATTCAATATTAGGAAAACCATCAGCATAATTAACCATATCAATAAAAAATGGATATAATTTTTAGAAATAAAAAAGTGATGCCACAAACAAATTAGGAGAGAATGAAATACAAAACCTGCCAGACATATGGATAAGGGAATAATTTATTTATTTATTCTTGAAAAGTTTATTTGATTAGTTGATTTTAGAATATTTTTCCATGGCTACAAGATTCTTGTTCTTTCCTTCCCCTCTCCCAACCCCCTCCCATAGCTGGCGCATAATACTGCTGGGTTTTACATGTGTCATTGATCAAGACTTATTTCCATATTATTAATATTTGCACCAGGGTGATCATTTAGAGTCCACATCATAAGGGAATAATTTATGACCAAATGAGCTACAAAGAATATTACATGTAAAATAGATAACTTTATCTACATTAAATTAAAAACCAAAAATTCTATTTGCACAAAGAAAAACAATTCAACCAAGATTAGAAGGGAAAGGGGGCAGCTGGGTAGCTCAGTGGATTAAGAGCCAGGCCTAGAGACGGGAGGTCCTAGGTTCAAATCTGGCCTCAGCCACTTCCTAGCTGTGTGACCCTGGGCAAGTCACTTGACCCCCATTGCCTAGCCCTTACCACTCTTCTGCCTTGGAGCCAATACATAGCATTGACTCCAAGATGGAAGGTAAGGGTTAAAAAAAAAAAGATTAGAAGGGAAAGTAAAACCAGAGGAAAAAAATTAAATTTCTTTGACTAAGGCATTATTTCTCAAATATATAGAGAATTGAGTTGGATTTTAATAGAATACAAGTCAATCCCCAATTAATAAATGGTCAAGGAACAGGTAGTTCTTAAATGAAGAAATTTACATTATCTTTAGTCATAAAAATTTCCAAATCTCTAAAATATCATGGTGTGAATCTAAAATTTTCTCAGACTATACCTTAGAAGATTTGGTTAAGCTATTCCCCATTTTAAACAATGCAGGTACTTGGTCAGGAATGTATTGAGAACTTTAAAATTACTCCACCCTGCTCAGACAGTGCCTTAGGGGAATATAAAGTTGTAAACTCCTGATGGAACAATGAAAAAGTCCCTAACTCATACTTGTAATAAATCTAGAACCTTAAGCTAGGACTATTTTTAAATCTAATACAAAAGGGTGCTAAGTACCTATAAAGATTAAATTAATCGCTAAAAGGTCAAGCAACTTACAAAAGGCACATATAATGTGAAAATAATGCATATAACTTTAAGAATTCTGTCATTATTAGAGTAGTTCAGAAAATCTATACAGAAGAGTGAATTGCATAATAAAATAATATTTTTAAAAATGGATAAATGAGAAAAAGGGTAGAGGCAGTGGAAGAAGGGGGAAGGGAGAAAAAGAATGAAGGATATTATCTAATATAAAAAAAATCACTCAAGAAAGAGCTTTTACAGTGGAGATAAAATGGAGGGACAGGCAACACTCAAACCTCACTCACATATAAATTAATTAATAATTGTAAGGAAAACAGGAAACTGAGAGAAATTACATTGTTTCTCTGATAAGGGTTTCATTTCTCAAATGTATAGGGACTGATCCAAACATAAAATGAGAGCTATTCCCCATTTGATGAATGGTCAGAGAATAAGAACAGGGAGTTTTTAGAAGAAGAAATCAATGCTATCAAGATACATGAAAAAATATTCAAAATCACTGGTTACAAAAATTTAATTAAAAACAACTTTGAGTTACTACTTTACAACTACAGGAAAGTAAAATGTCAAATGCTGGAAGACATATGAAAAAATACTGATGCAATGTTGTTAGATTTATGAATTAGTTCAAACATTCTGTAGACCAAATTGAAACTATACTCAAAGATTATAAAACTATGTTTAGTTTTGGGCCAAGCAATATCACCACTATGTCTGTATACCAAAGGGATCAAAGAAAAAGGAATAGGTCCTATGTATGTAAAATATATGTATAGCTACCCTCTTTGTTGTAACAAGGAGTCAAATATTGAGAGAATGCCCATCAACTGAAGAATTTCTGAATAAGCTGTGGTATACAGTCGTGATGGAATACTATTATGTTATAAGAAACGATGAGTAGGTTGATTAAAAAAAACTGGAAACAATTCTGAGGGACTTATGAGAAAGAACTCTATCCATGTCCAGAGAAAGAACTGTGGGTGTAGAAACACAGAAAAAAAAAACCTGCTTTATCATAGGGTTCAATGGGGATATGATTGGGGATGTAGACTCTAAACAATCACTCTAATGCAATATTAATAAAATGGAAATGGGTCTTGATCAATGACACATGTAAAAACCAGTGGAATTGCTCATTGGCTATAGGAGGAGTGTGAGGGGAGGGGAGGGAAAAACATGAATCATGTAACCATGGAAAAACATTCCAAGTTAATTAAATACATAAACTTAATTTAAAAAACCTGAAAGACTTATATGAACCCCTGCAAAGAGAGATGTGAACAGGAAGAACATTGTACATTATAACAGCAGTACTGTAATTACAATCAACTGTTAAAGACTTACCTACTCTGATCAATGATTCAAGATGTTTCCAAAGAACCCATGATAAAAAATGCTCTCCACTTTCAGAGAAAGAATTGATAAAGTCTGAATGTAAATCAAAGCATACTTTTTTCTTAATATAACTTGTTTTATTTTTTGTCTTTTTTCTTTGGCACCATGGCTAATATGGAATATGTTTTGCATGACTTTACATATATAATAAACACTATATTGCTTGCCTTCTCAAGGGGGAGTGGAGAGAGAAAGAATTTGGAATTCAAAAATTTTAAATTATTGGTAAATTTTACATGTAATTGAGAAATATTTAATTAAATTAAATATTTTAAAAGAAAATACTATTTAACAAACATGGATATGTTGAAGTAGTCAGATGGAAAACTAGGTAATTTAGATTTATTATGATAGGTTCCTGAACAAGAGAGATACACAATAAAAGTTATTCTTTAACATATCAGTATGGTCATAGTTGGCAAGTTGTATTAGAGGAGGAGAATTATTTATCAGTGTTATCAGCTATGCAGTAGGTGCAGCAATGTAGGTAAACACATGAGTCTATATAAGAGGAATTTTGAAAAAATATAGGGGAAAGAATGAATATAAGAAGCAGCTCCAAAGGAAAACTTGGAACAACCCAATAACTCATTGATTGTAAAGATCAAAAGAGAAAATCATCAAAGAATAATTGACTAATAGAAATATAGAAGGTATATACAAATGTAGGAATATATATGTAGTATGTTTTGCCCACAAAGCTTATGTGACCCCCCCCCCCATATGGATCTGAATAGAGGTGGTATTCAAGAAGGTGAGAATAGAAAGCTCTATTATCTGCTCCCCACCCTTCTCCAAAGGAAACTTAATCCTTCCAGGAGTAGAAGCAGGAGGTTGAAGGAAGAGGCTAGTTGCCTCTGTTAGAATTATACCTTTCAACTTCCTTAAATATCGTTACTATAAGGAATTCTTTGTTATATTTAACTTGAGTTTCTGATTAAGTATCCCTTAGTTTCTATCTTCAAGGCATTATTCCCTTCCTAACAGATATCAGTTCTACAATGATGATAGATAGCAACAGCAAATAAACTATGTTTTCTAATGGATAGCAAAACAGAAATCTTCAATAGTTTATATATAAGAATATACTATATATATATGTATATATATAAATATAGGAAAGAGGAGGAGGAGGAGGAGAGAGAGAGAGAGAGAGAGAGAAATAGAGAGAGAGAGAGAGAGAGAGAGAGGGAGAGAGAGAGAGAGAGAGAGAGAGAGAGAGAGAGAGAGAGAGAGAGAGAGAGAGAGAGAGAGAGAGAGAGAAACTAAGATATAATTTAAGGGTAAATGTTCCTAAATCTCTAATAGCAGCAGAAGTAGGGACATGATAGATATTATAAGCTCCCCTATATTTCAGCTTCATCCCAGAGTCTTTTACTTCCTTCAGAATCATGAAACTAGTCCAAAAATGGGATGACTTACTCTAGAAACAGTAAGCCAGAAGTCTAGATCTCTCTTCACTAAAAGTCTCAACTCCATCTCTCACGTAACTACAGATCATTTAATGGGTAATTACTCTATACATATGAGGAAAATCTGATGTAAAATGATTTTTGAGGCTGGAGAATTCTATATGCACAGGATATTAAAATATACAATCCTATAAACATACATATGTAATTTAGTTCAACTCCAAGATTTTACAGATGTGGAAAATAACCAGAATGAGAATGCCATGTCACTCATTGTCAGAGGGGAATATTGATCATTTGCTATAAGAGAATAGAGTTGGACCCCAAACTCTTTACTTTCCAGCCAAAATTATTTTAATCATTTTTTCCAGATTACTTGTAGATACAATTTTAATATTTTTTCTAAAATTTTGTCATCCATGTTCTTTTCTTCCTTATCCCCCCACCCCCAGGAGAGCAGGCAATACAATATAAACATGTGTTATAATGCAAATATATAGTTCCACATTTATCATATTGTGAAAGAAGACACATATTACTTACATTAGGGGAAAAAAACTCATGAAGGAAATAGAGTGAAAAAGTCATCTTCTATCTGCATTCTAACTCCATCAGTTCATTTTATGGTGGTGGATAGTCTTTTCGATTTTCTTTCTATTACCACATATGTCTAGAATAATGAAATATGTTGTACATAGTCTGCCCCAAATCTTTCAGTAGTTTCTTACTGCTTACCTACTAGCAAATTCCTTTGACTTACACCCAAGGCTCTTCACAATGTGATTCCAATGTATTTTTTCAAACCTTTTGCACATTCTTTCCTTTTGCATACTGTGTTTTGACAGTTACTTTACTAATTAACTCCATATTTTCCCACCTCCATTCTTTTATTTATATTATTTCCTCTGTATTTAATTGCCACCTCCAATATCTAAAATGGAACCAATATTTCAAAGGCCATCTTAAATATACCTTACAATATCCATTTATTATGGATCCTTTATTAACCCTCAGCTAAAAGGAATCTCTTGTTCTTCACCTCATCTTACTTTCTTGTGATTGTGGTAGATTTTTCTTGGTTTATGATTATTCTTATACATTGATCATCTTCTGTCCTAGAATATAAGCTCCAGGAAGATAGAGGCTGTGTTTTATTATTTGTGTAATCTCCAAATTATGTAATTTAAGATATATAATATTTAATATATTTAGATATAGAAAATACTTTAGAAGCCAATTCATCCATCACCTTCCTTTTATAGATGGAGTTCAGAGAGTTTGGGTGACTTACCTGTAGTCACACAACCAGTAATTAGTCAAATGTTATTTCAAATCCTGACCTCTCATATTGCTAAATTCATTGCTTTACCCACTATTTCACATTGCCTCTCAAAACTGCAAATAGTAAAATGTGTTAAGGATTCGGCTGTACAAATCATCTTATTTATTATTAATCCCCTTAGCACATTTACAGAATATACAAAATTTTAAAATCTTCCCTGGGGCATTCTTATTCACTTAGAAATTACTAAGAATACCATGTTCATATTTACTTAGCATTTTCAACTGCATTCATTCCTTTAAAGGTTTTATAACCAGTGGATATTTTAAAAAATATTTGGTTTCACTCAGAATGTGAGCTCATGTCCAACATGTACCCATCTTATTTTAAGACTATGCAAATGCTAATATGATTTATTTTTAAAATGTAAGGAAACCTCTTTTATTATAGAATATGCTCTATAACTGTATAGTAGACAAGACTTTAGTTTGGTTATACAGGCAAAAAAGTATTTATTAAGCATTTCCCATGTTCCATGCTCTGTGCTAAACCATAACGATATAAAATAGGATAAAACTTGTTCCCTGCCACATTTTCATGGAGGAGATGTCATGCAAGTAATTATATGCATGTGTTGTTGTTCAGTAATTCATTTGTGTCTGATTCTTCATGATCCCATGGACATCCCATGGATCCCATACCTGTCCTTAGGGTATTCTTGGTAAGGATTCTAGAGGAGTTTGCCATTTTTTCCCTAATGGTTCCAGTGGATCTTTTTGCAGGTGGTCAGATGTTAAGTGACTTGCCCATAGTCCTATTTGAAGTCTGAGCTGAATTCAGGCTCCCTGACTCCAGGTCCAGTGATGTATCCAATGAGCCATCTAGGCACCTCCTAAATATGCACATTCATGAAGTACATGGAGGGAATAAAGTATAAGAAGCCTGGAAAAGAAGGAAGGGGCCAAGATGTGGTGATCTTTAAATGTGAAGTGGAATCTTTGATTTGGAAGATAGTGGGTAGCCACTAAAGTTCATTAAGAAGGGACATGAAAGTTCCTGGGTTTGAAGCAAATGTCTTAGTACTTCTACAATTTCTCTAAGGACTATCAACATCTCAAAAATAATTGGGTTGAAGTCAGGCACTTAATTTCATTTCTATTTCATGAATCTATCTAAAATGACTCCAGGAATCTTCTAGTCACCATTTTGAGGTAGATGTTTAGATTATATCCCCCCCCCCCACCTTATATTGATTAGTCAATGTGCTGTTGACAATTTCTGATGTGCACAGATGGAGCAAGTGCCCATGTAATAGCAGGTAAAATATTTAAACAAAGGTGGTCTTTCAAATATCTGTCTATAAAAATAGAAGTTCCCTGTGCTTTCTCATTATCAGTTGATTTAAAGTCTAGACCAAAGAGACAATACTGAAGTTGTTAATCCTTTTGGCATGATATTTTTACCTTTTAAACAAGTTATTTCAGGAAACATAGCCCACCTTGAGCACTCTTAATACAAGTTAAACTTTTAGGCAAAAAGGATAGAAATAATATAAAATTAAAGATTGTGGAATTGATAGTTATACTACTATATTTCTTGGAAACTAATTTATATCTTGAATTAAATAATTTTCATCAACTTTGATGAAGCATTTTGTTATCTCTCCCTTACAGACAAGAAAGCTTCTTTGCTTCTAAGATGGGACTTGATCTGTAGATATCTACAATTTTCTTCTTCTCAATGGCTCTCCCTGTCTCTTTATCCATTGCTGCTTTTGAATTCTACCTTTACCTTTACACCTAATGATATTACCAAGAAGAATACTTGTGGAAATTCTCACAATGAACAGGAAACTCCGACCTGGATGGCCATCTCTTCCTTCCTTCCTCTTCCTTCACAGGCCACCAGGGAGGTAAGCTTATGATTCTTTTCAACCTTTTTTTTCCAAGTTTAATTACATTTGTGAAAAAAAAAATTACTCCTGGTTCATAGAATCATAGATTTATAGCTGGGAAGGGTCTTAGAGGCCAACAAGTCCAAACCCTTTATTTTACAAATAATAAAAAAAATCCCCTCATGTAAAGTCAGATTATGTGGCCTACCAAAGATTATGTACCTAATTTTGGATATGGGATATGAACCCCATTTCTACCTGGGCATATATTGAAGAGAAAAGAGGGAAAGCTTAGGCCCTTCTTGAGGAATATCCTCTTACTCAGTGATGAATATTTTTAGCAGTGAATTTTTATCTGGACACTGATTGTTTTTATTTTCAGGTCCAAAAGAAACTGCATAAGTGAGGATTGTGATAATAGGATAGTTTTGTCCTTGGAATTCAGTGAGTTCCACATATTCTTGTTATATAAGTATTTAAGATAGGACTTATTTAGAGACCAATAAAATAAGAATCAGAGAAATTTTATTTTTTAATTCTATGGGAATTTAGAGTTCTAGTCCTTCCACTGTACAGACAAAATAATTAAAAAAAATAATACCTCTATATAGAGCTTTAAGGTTTGCCAAATGATTTTCATGAATTACCCAATTTTATCTTCTACAATGACTAACCTGTTTTAACAAATAAAGAAACTGAGGTTGAGAAACTTTAAGTCACTTGCCTTAAGGTCTGTCTGTCTGTCTGTCTGTCTGTCTCTCTCTCTGTGTCTCTCTCTCTGTCTCTCTCTCTCTCTCTCTCTCTCTCTCTCTCTCTCTCTCTCTCTCTCTCTCTCTCACACACACACACACACATAGAGTAAATGGCAGAGATGAAATCCTAAGCGCATTTTATGTTTGGTATGACAAAGCCCTGCATCTTTTACTGGTCTTATTATATCTTAATAATTCTGATATAGGATAGTCTGGACTCAACTTACTCTTTCACTATGAAAAGAAAAGCTTTGCTAAATAAGTTATTAGTAAAAAAAGAGTTTCAAAAGGTAAAAAGATAACTTTTAGTCTTCCTAAGAAAGCAAAATGCTTCTACATATTCTTTAAATCACTTTGATGGCCTAATTTGCATACTAATTATTAACATGCATATCATAAAATTATTATTTATTCATTAAAACTAATCCAATAAGGCTCTCTTGCTATTATGTTTCTGTGTGCAATAGAAAACAATAAAATTTGACCTTCATAAAATATTTTATTTCTGATTTTTCACTTATTCAGACTGATACTCCTTAAGTTTAAATGAATTATGAACATTTACCACATATTTCCATTTCACATTTAAGCTGCTTTTCCTTGTTGCGTTTTTTGGGATATGCTTCTAAGCCAGTTTTCCAATCTGATGACTTTCTGTCAATAAATTTTCTGATATATAGCATTATGATTTCCCTTTTTCACAAGAGAGTGATCAGTTAATATGTAATGGCCCCTTATCATTACTCCTAGTAATATCAAATATATAATAAAGGAAGAGCCAAATTCTTTCTATGAAGCCGAAGACATCTGTAGTGTCCTCAAGGGGATGAGTCTGTGCTCATCACTCTTTATCATACATTACCCAATATTGACTGGAATGAATATTCAAAGTTTTGTTTTCACTGCCTTTATTTTTTAATTTGGTAAGTTTTCATTTCCAATAGGACTATTCATTTGTTGCTGCTTTAAATCATGGAAAATCAGAATAAACATGATACTGTTTTTTTAAAAGAGTCTGACCCAGCCAACTATTTTTTCCCTGCTGTTGCATGTTGAAATTTTTGGCTGATGAAGACTCTTGGGAAGGGCGAATCAATGGTTTTTTTTTGTTTGTTTGTTTGTTTTGTTTCTTTGCCTATTATCAGTAATATTTTCATATGTACGTGACCAGTCTTTTTGAGGAAATAATTGATTGATATAGCACAGAACATTTTCAACAATATTAATGCTTGGATGTGGCTCTCTGATGAATTATAATGAACTTGTTGCCAAATCAAAAGAGTTTTTTTTCCCTGAGTCCCTGCAATATTTGACAATATTGGGCATACTCTTCTTGATACTCTGTCCTCCTTTGGCTTTTATAAATCTGTTCTTTTTTCTGTGTCTCTGTTCATATTCATTCCCTGAGTTATCCCATCTAGTTCAACAGCTTCATTTATTTCCTTTATATAGTAAGTTTCCAAATCTAAATTTCTACCCATATCCTTAAACATTATATCTTAGAACTTTAACCGCTCTGTAAATATTGCAACCTAAACATTCTACATCACTACAAAACCATCATTGATCCAAGACTGAATTTTTCCCCCAAACTCAACTATTCATTCTGTTTCTTTTAATGGCATCACTCTCAACATAACCAAACTGAATATCATGCAAAAGCAGAGTGTGATATCTGAGAAAGCTCATGAAATCTTAGGTTCCATTAAGAAAGTAATGTAGGTAGGACTTTGGGTGAAAAATTTTATTAGTTCTATTGCAGTCTGCCTTGCTCAGACATATTTGTTATACTGTGTTCAGTCCTAGTTGTCATTTAGGAAAGATAGTGCCAAGCTTGAGAGCTTCCAAAGTTAACCAGTCCTATGACAAAGGACCTCAAGATTGTGGTATATGAAAATCATTTGAAGGAAAGGAGTTGGGAAAACTTCAGGGAGACATGATAACTATTCTTAGGTATTTAATGTGGTAGAGAGACTACAGTGATTCTGCTAGGCTTCACAGAGTAAAATTAAGAATAATTCTAGAAATTCAAGACTCAAATTTAGGATTAATGAAAATGAGGGAAAAACCATAGAAAACACCTATCTAAAAGTGGAATAGACTGCCACTGGTACTATTGGGTTCCCTCATCCAGAAGGTCTTGAAGTAAAGATTGAATGATCACTGTGGTATGTTGTGAAGAATACTGTGTTAAGGTATGGATTGAACCAGATCATTTCTCAGTTCTTTTCTAATCCTGGAATTCTATGATTTTTCTGATTCATTCTGGTTACTCATACAAATTTAGAGTATTAGAGTGATCTTTGATAACAACCCTACAGTTGAAAATGGTCTCTCACACCTCAAATTTCTTACTTTTTCTGACCCTCAACTTTGTAATTCTTACATTCCCATCATGTATCATACTTATTAAAATATACATTTCTGATTTGCAAAGTCTTTAATGTCTGTGTCATATCTCTTTTTTTTAACTCTGACCTTATACTATACATTATTTTTTAACTGAATTTGTGATTTATGCTTTATAGGGAACTTTTAGTAAGGAAACTTCCTTAACCAATGAACCTCTATCTTCTCTATAATTTTTAGTCTTATAGACTTATTTAGAGATTGACGTACTTAGACTAGATTAGAGGCAAGAATCAAACAACAAACTTCTTGTGAGGTCAGCTATTCCTCCATAGGTCCTTTATGTATGAGATGCTCAAAAAAAGGAGCAGAAATGTGATAATCGTGAAGATCTCTTTTGATATTTTTATGATAGGACTATATTAGGCTTTTGTTCTCTAAGGTGTTCCTTTTTTTCCCTAAAGAATTGTTCTCCCCTCACCTAGCCCCTTTTTAAATTTGTTCATTTTTTTTCTCTCTGGTGTTTAATACTATTCTGTTTATATATATATATATATATATATATATATATATATACCAATTCTCTTGGTTCCTAAAGCTTTCAAGAGAAAGTTCTGATTCTCAGCTTCCAGCTGACTGCTGCTAATACTAACCTTTCTATGGAGATAGAAGCTGGGAGGGATAAAGCAAGGGAAGGGGAGACTTTGTAAAGGTAAAACACCCTTAAGTTATTTTCATTCCCTGACCCTTGTTTCTGCAGAAACAGGGTCAGAAAGGTTGCCTGTAGCCCAAAGGCACTGAAAAAGACAAAAATATAAAAAGCCAAAAGGCAGGAGGAGAGTTAAAACTCACTTGCTGGTTTTATAGCTATCTGCCTGCTGAGATTTACAAGAACAGGTATCAAAATAAAGGGGAATTTTGAGAAAACTTTTGACTCTTAAGGTCGACATTTCAAACCTGAAGGGAGACAATTTAATAATAAGGATTTAATAATGTAGTAGTATGTTCTCTATTAGAACTACTACTCTTTTTTCATTCAATTGTATCTGTTCAGCCTTGATATATTTAAAAAAAAAGTCAACTAATAATAATTATATGCATTTTTGTTTACAGAAAGATGGCATTACCATGTCTACATCAGCAGGGTATTGATGATTATGCAGTTGTCCCCCACCCTGCTTTTGACCAACAGCATATATTTATATGACAGCTGGCTGGGGTTAGGGATGCAGTCTGTGGCCATAGAAGAAAAGGGAAGCTAACTAGCTCACTTGGGGATTGAACCTCATTAGCACAGCATTCTAACTGCTGGCTGGTAGAGGTCTAGAGCCATCACATCTAGTTTTTACATGGAGTTAAAGCAAGGTTGAACTTGCTTAGTATTTTTGAGCACTACTTGCTACCTCAAAATGCTTTAAAATATGCCTTTACTGTACCCTATTTTGAGGAAATATGAAGCTTAACTCATAAAAACATAAAGGAAATATTCTTGACTCTGCATCATGACTCACATTTGTTCCTTTAAATTGGTCCCTTACATACTGATGACCTAATTTATAAAAATTAGATTAAATGAAACACTTCTTTGAATTTTGCCCAAAGTCTAAATTACAGAATATCAGACAGTATCTGTTAATTTTGTCTTAGTTTGGGGACCTTGATAAGCTCAGACCTCTTATAATTGGAATGCAGTCTTTAAACCCTTTTTATTCAGCAGATTTACATTTTTAGTTGTGGTGTTTTGGGACAATATGGCTAAAGTGTTTCTTTACTCCATGTACAAACTGTATGGATCTGGTGTTGGGAAAGGCGAGAAGCATATTGGATGGCACTGGAAGCCAGATTAATTTTTTTTCTGTGAATAATGCACATGTGGCTAACCAAGAGTGAACAGAAATTTAGCATTCGTAATAGTCTCAAGAATATTTTTCTATGAAAATACAAACTTAGAGCAGCCCTTCTCCCTATGGGGTGAATCCCATACCTTATTTGCTGGCTGCATATTCAATTTTTAGGTTACCACTGAATCAATTTCCATGCAAGTAGAAGTAGAAATTGCATGAAGAAAAATATATACATGAAAATTTGTCCTATGTAGAATGAAGGGAGTCATATTGGAATCCAGAGCCAAGGCTGGATGATTAACAACTAATTGATGTTGCCCAGAGGAATGTTGGATTATTCTGAGATTCAATGATACAGCACTGTTATGGTCTAGTATTTGGAAGGCTGACATTCAGCATCAACTAGATTCATTTGCTTCACATTTTTCTTTATATATTGATTGCTGACTCCCAGAAGACACTACAGACCCATCAGATGTTTGTTTCTTGAAAACATGCTAGGCTATATTTCTTGACAACTTTAAAGCTCCCCCCTAACTTTATATGCTCATGTAAATAGAGTCTTTTCCCTTAATTTTTATTTTGCTTTGACCAAAATTGAGTGATATAGATGTTTCAGACCAACCAAGCAAAAAAATGTATTATTGAAATATTTTTAAAACTTAACAGATTAGATAAAATCCAAGAACAAATAAGAATATAACATATGACCTTCACTAACTATTGTAGGTTTATCTTCATGTAAAAAGTGCTTTTCACCATGGTAACCTCTCTATTATATATTTTACATACTCCTTTCATCCAAAGTTAATTTATTTAAAAACACGTAGTTATAATAACAATTTTCATTGTGGATTTTTCCAATTTTCTACCCTATCAAATGAACATTATGTTTTCATGTTGGATGCCATTGTTATACTTTGAAGTATCTTATATATTGATTTAGGATTCTGAGAAACATATAACATGGTAAAAACAAAACAAAACAAAACACAGTAGCTTTTTACTTGGCAAAAGCTGAACCAATTTATCAGATATACCAAAATATGCTTAGGATAATAACTGGTAAGTGATGCCTTTAAAAAAGTCATTTCAATTAAGTTTCTATTATTTGAAATATATGTTTTAAATGAGTATTTTAATCCAATTAATTTACATTTGTGGTAGAACCTACTAATAAGTATCAGAAATGTTACTTGAAGGCTAAAAATCTTCAGAAATTCACTTTGCATGGGTAAAGGCTAATTAAATGACAATGATTCAATTTATTTCCAATATCAAATAGCTCAAATTGCTTTAAATAATACGAAACAAATTCTTAGCTATTTTTCCTGCGTTATAAAGTTTACTAAACATATACACTGGGCATTTAAGAAAATTCATTTAGTTACTGTGCTGAATAATTATGCAATTACCTTTTCCTGTTCCCTTCCCCCTTAGGTAACTTGTTTTTATTTTTTTTAAATAGCCTTTTCTGTGATTTATGATTGAGGGATATAGGACCAGCTACTCAGTTCTGTTTAATGAACTCAGTGCTTTTGATTGCTCTCATATCTATATTTTTTAATTCAAGGAATCATACTTATTTGAGATTTTATAGCATTGTAATGGTCAGAAATTCTCTCAAATATCTCATCTACCTATACCTACAAAGCTGAAGAGGTCCTTGGTTACACTTTCTAGGTACAATTTGTAAGGTCCTTGAGTTGCCTTCCTGAAACAGAGCTTAGGCATAAGCAATATCACTCATTGTTTTAGAGACCGATGCTACTCTATACTTCAGAATGTCCTTCATGTACTCATTCAATTATCTACCCTTTAAAAAATATTATCAGGTACTAATGCTTTCATATTGTATTTGACCATAGAAAAAGGGAGGAAAGGGAAGAGAAAGAAAAGGAAAAAGCAAACCTGGCTCTTTAAATTGAGGATTGGTCATGGAAATGCTAGAATTCTAAGAATGTAAAAAGTTAGGAGCCAAAGTTATTATTGTATGTTATATTTAGCAGAGAAAAAAAGTAGATCATTGCTGTAAATGTGTGTTACATTGGCTTATCAGAGCACGTATATGCTTTTTAAAAATGTAATATTTTACTTTGAACTTCTTGACAATGAGAACCAGCAATTGGTTATCAAGTATCACTTCTAAAGGAATAATAGAAGTATCAACCCCTCTGAGCATTTAAAACTAAAATTGACAAAGAAGCATTGAACCAGCTTTCCCCAGTTTTATGTAACTTTCAGGTTGTAAGTTAGATACTTGGGAAGTACATTAGCTCTGTTGGCCATTAAGTTACTCCATTTAGGAAATTACTAAAGCAAAGCATGCTATTTGGTAAAATTCTATCTAATACACTACCTTTTACTTGGGAAAAGCAGTATTTTAGCCAATTGTCTGTACTTAGAAGCAGCCTGATTTTTTCTAAATGTATTCCAAACCACAATTGCAGAATCATCCATCTCCATATTGGAGAATGTTTCTATTAGGAAAAAAATATAAGACATATGGATGAGCTTAAGTTTCTGGAGACCTTAAATGAAGACAGGTGCTCATGTTTATATGCTTTGTGGTACATACTGACTCTCCACTAGCTTCCACTTCATATAGAATGGATTCTAATAGAATATCAATTAATAAACGGACCTAAAATGGATAAGCAGAGCTTCATGCACTGCTGCTATGGGTTGCAGAAGAACAAACAGACCACTCTGGTATGTAGCATGAGGGAGCTCTTTTGGAATCTAAAAAGAAGAACTCAAAGTGTTAATGATGTCAGCCAATGGCATATGGATCCCTAAATTAGAGAACAGTCTTCCTTGGTGTTCACTGTGCCAAATATAGGGCATTCATTGGCTTGCGACTGACTATACAACATGATGCTAATCACAATTGTACTACCATAAGTATAAATATGCAAATATATACATACATAAATTGCATTTTGTAAAATAGTGCAATAACCATATTATAAATTTAAATAAGTGCATTACAAACTTAAAATCATGAAGAATTTCCCTTTACAAAGAAGAGGATGATACAAGAAACTGAATTCAATATAGTTTTTTAAAAGGCACTTTATTAAGTAATAACAACATTATTCTTTTGTCCACTTCTACACTTTTTTATTATATCATTTTAAAAACATGTTTTATTGATGTTCATTTTAAAAGCATATCTATGACCACCCACTAATTCACTCCCTTTCAAGGAGGATCTCTCCTTTTCACAAAGAACTAAGCAAGGAAATCAAATTCATATGCCATGTCTGAGATGCATGTTTCATTTTGCACTTCTAATATATCTCACACTTTTCTTTGCTATTGTCTTGAGCTATTGAGTGAGATGTACCTATGAGAAACTTAAATCACCTTCTTTCACATAGGGGAGATATTTAGGTGTTTTCTTTTAACCTACACTCAGGAATCATAATTAACACACTTTGGAAAATAATTGGTCGCTTAATATGTTGTCAATAGAGATGTATAATGTTTGTCTCATGGAGCTCCTGTGGCATAATATCTTCCATGCTCTGCTGCATCTCTAAAGACAAAGAATCAAACTTGACATTAGTCACAAATGAGGAAAAAATAATTGCATAATTCTCAACCAATATTACTGGTATAATTGAAATATGGTATATTATTGTTAGGGAATCTTAACAGATTGCCCAGAAAGATTATATTGGAGCTAGTTAAAAACAAATAAGCAATGTTTATTGTTATTTTTTCATTATATGAATACTGATAATCATTTTAAAACTATCTACTTAAAATGAGAAAAATAAATTCACAAAAGTAAAGTAAATGTTACAAGCAATTATCTAATAAAACCAATAAAAATTGCACTCTCAAGACCACACACACACACACACACACACACACACACACACACATACACACACATACAAGAACTGTTTTCTAAAAATGTATCCTACTTTAAAGGATAAACTTTGACTGCCCACTTCATATATTTTTTAAAGAACTCATTTTTTTCCTTAAATTGAGTCATTTCATTTATTGCGATAATTCTTTTAGAGCCTAAAAGGAAGAAATCAAAATGGTAACAATGTCAGCCAATGAAAGATGGAACTCTTAAGTTAGGCAACAGTCTTCCTTAATCCCACTTGAACTGATTGATCCCTCCTTAGGAAGCATGGTGGTGTCATTCCACTACTATAGGAGCAGCATATTGATGCTAGACTTTGTATGAACATCCAAGGTGCTTCAGACCTACTGCAACTCAGAATCCCTGAACTCAAGCAGTTTACCAGTCTCAATCTTCCCTAATACACATGTGCCCCCATTTTAAACTAATAAATTGTTAGGATTCAAATTAGGGAATGGAGAAGTGAAATTGTATTAGTAAGGTATTTAAAATTATTTTTGACAAAATGTTTCCAAGAAAATTAGTTATTTTTATGTGAAATTCAAAAATCCCAACCATTATAGACTTAAATGCTCAACGTTCATTCTAATTACTGGAGTTGTAATTAGATGTTGTTGAGAAAGTTAATTGATGACTATTTGAGGGTCAAAGGAAACCATAAACTTATTTGATTCCTTGAAAATGGTGCCCTTTTTTGTGTTTGGTTTTTTTTTGTTTTTTAAAAGCCTTTACCTTTCATCTTAGAATGAATAATGTGTAGAGCTCCAAGGCAGAAAAGCAGCATGGAATAGCCAATGGGGGTTACTGACTTGCCCAGAGTCATATATTCTAAGTGTCTGATTTCACATTTGAGCCCAGGACCTCCCATTTCTAGTCCCAAATCTTAATCCAGTGAACCTTCTAGCCATCCCCTAAGAAATAACTTTAAAATAATCTTTGTCTTAACTAAATTTCTGATTAAGGGAAGATGTTGCTAAACTTATTCCCCTCACTGATGCTTTTATCATGTCAAGATAAAAACAATGCAATTTGTGATAACTGCTAATAATGGAGTGAGTTATGGGAATGAAATTTGTTGCTACTTAATTGAAAGGGGAGCATCATTACATCCTTTCAATGGCTACATATAGGTCAAAATAATATTCATAATTTTATTTTTAGGTATAGAAAACATTTTCTCCTTTAAAAGTAATGAGAGATTTAACTCATAAATACAATTATAAAAAATGAGTTTAGCTTTGAGGATTTATTCCTGAATTTAGATTGAATGTTCAGACAACCCTGTAAAGAATGTTGTATTTGAATTTTGTTCTCAATCATATGGCTCTCATCCTCATATAGAAATTTACTAGGCAGCATCTAAAAGAACCCAAGGATGATACATGCCTAGAAATATTTCAGAAAGGTCCTGAAAAAAAGGAGAGTTCTTACCTAGGAATTTATTGTTCTGTCCTATTCAAATCTTTTTTCAAAAGAATTAGAAAATTTTCCAAGTTAACAGATCTCTCCATAGATTACCTTCTGAAATTCAACATGTAACAAAATACATTCATCAATATAAAGAACAGATTTTCCAAGAATAATTCATACCTTAAAATAAGTTTAGATTTATTTCTAATATAGTTTATAATATGCCAATTTTAATGAAATTTAAAATATAAGTAATAAATAATATAAATGAATAAATAAAAGGCTTGTGGCTTCTCAGCTTCCTTTTATAGGTTATCTACCCCCCATTAGAAAGAAAACTACTTGAAGGTAGAAGCTGTCTTTCTTTTTGCTTATGCTGACATTCTTATTGCTCAGCACAGTGGCTGACACATAAGAACTTAAAAATTATTTGTTAACTGAATGAACAAAAATGGTGATTAGTTGATGAAGTAATGATCTTTAATAAGAAATTATTTTCATAGATACAAAAAAATCATGTTCTCTGACTTTAGTTTTCTGGCATAGTAATTCAACTTTAAGAGATATATTTAAAATTTTTAAAGCAAATAACCATGAATCTGCTTGCAGAACCTAGACTTCAGTCCCATTAAAAGGAAGGCCCCCAGTGGTTCTAGATTAGAGTGGAGAGTGAAGAAAAAAATAAAAATTCATAATGGTTTTTTTTAAATTTCTAGATTTATTTTTGTTCCCTCTACTCCTTTTTGTAAGAAAAAAAAATATTTATTTATTCTGTGATGTTTAACTTTATCAACTTGAAAAACTAACTTATTTAGGAATTTGATCATTCTTCCTTCTGTTAAAGGGGACCAAGTTTTACTTCATTTGATCTTGTTGAAATCTGAAAATATACTTCTTTAAAGTAAAATATAGTCTTTCATAATCTGAGAGTTTAACTTACTCACTTAGAAGACATGATAGCTGCTGAGTTTTAGTACCACCCAAAGTAACCTACAAAAGAAATCTTCTGGAAGCTGAAACCTCTTAACAGTGTGATAGAGCTGTTTCAATAAAGTGATATTAGTCTTTAATGGAACAGAGCTTCATTCTGTTTGTAACAAAGCACTGTGGTCACATTTTAAAGGGAAATTCATAACATATTTTATTGTGGAAACAATTTCATTACCTTTAAAAATTTGTCAGGGATTTTTGTTCTTAAGAGATCTTTGCTTGTTTTGCTGAGGAAGTGAAAGCATTTTGTTGTAAACTCTATTCCTGAGGTCTGAAAATTAGAGATTCCAGTTCTACTTGGATTATTAATTCTTATTAAGTTTTGACTGATAAGTTTCAAATCATTTTCATTACTTAATAACTAAAAAGTTAGTAGTTACCTGGTATTTGGGTGGAATTTGAATTGCGATTTGAAGAACGATGAGAAGCCAATAGATTAAGGTATAAGAGAGTATTTCAGGCATGGGAGAAAGAACTATTGAAAAGTTGTGGAGTGAAGATATAGTGTCATGAATTAGGAAAAGAAAGAAAGCCGCTGTCTTTGTATTGCCAAATGGGAAAAGCAAATATTAAGCTAGAAAAATAGGAAGGGGACAGGTTGTGAAAGTAATTGATAACCATGAGAATTTAGTTTAGGAAGATCACTTTGGGAAATGAGCAGAAGATAGAATGGAGTGGGAAAAGACTATGAAGGAAGGAGACCAACCAGAAGATTATTGCAGAAGTCATAAAATGATGACTACACTAAGGTGGCAGCTCTTTGAGTAGAGATTAAGAACTATATATAAATGAGTGGTTAAGGTAGAAATGACCAGATAGCAATAGAGAAAATATATGGAATGAGTTCAAGTGGCACAATAATGATAACACAGGTCATAAGTCTGGGGGATTGATATATGGTAGTGCTCTCCCATGTGATATATCCTCAACTACTTGAGAAAATCATTTATGCCTCTTTCTAAATCTTATTTGTTTGTTTTCATCAAAGTTAATCTTCAGGAACCCATTCAAGCAAACCTTTTGTGGCATGGGAAGATACTTTAGCATCCTATTTTCTCCATTTCTTCTCAACACTTTCTATTCTATCATTACCCCTTTCTAAAATATCTACAAGTGAATATAGAACTCCAGTTGAAGACTGAGTAGGTAAGTGTATATTTAGGCCTGCTAAATCTTGAGGGACATTCTGCCATTCCCTCAAAAAAAAGATTGCTCAGCTTCTTTTAAAGGCAAAATTTTAATTTCTAAGTTTTCTTTTTTAAAACAAAAATAGCTAACATTTGTCTAGTGATAAAGTGCTTTACAATTATTATCTCATTTGATCTTCACAATATCCCCATGAGGTAGATGTTATCATTATCTCTGCTTTATAGACAAGGGCATTGAGATTGAGAGAGGTTAAATGAATTGCCCATGGTCATGATAGGGGTGGCAGGAGTGAGTTGCATAGAAAAGGGGAGTTTACTAATGACTAATCTAGTAATGTTCCTGTTTTCCAGTGAAAAATTGCATATGTTGTTAGACTCTTCTTCCCCATTTCTCCAGAGAAGGATTTTTGTCAGCAATATAGTCATACAGTTTCCTTAAAATTTCTGCATTTAACAACGACTATCCAATTTTGGAAATTTGTCATCCTTTTCATATAAAGGCTGCTTTTCTTGAAGCTCAACACTGTAAATCCTTTCAACCCCTTCTCTTGTGGTAGACTCTTCTATATTTTGCCATCCTTAGCACTGTGTTCTAGATACTTTCTATATCTTCAGTACCTTTTCTAAAATATGACATACCTCATACTCAACATGTGGTTTGTACAGGGCAGAATCCACTGGGGAAACTGTTTTCTTTATTGAATACAGTCTATAATGTCATTGCCTTTATTGGCTATTTGAAGATTATTTAGAAATATTATTGGAAAATATCTATTGAGAAGGATAAAGCTAAGATATTATTCCTTGAATGTTGACTTTTGATTTTAGATTTGGGTTATCAATCCACATTTTGAATTAAACATCTGTGTTAAGGACCATAGCATTTTGTTCTATAAATGGATATATTACAGAAAAAGACACTGAATGTATCAGTGAGGGAGGGTGGTTGGGTTAGAGAGGGTTAAGTAATTTGTATATAATAATATACAAAAATATACAAAAAATATACAAAAAAAAATAAGTAATTTGCTTCAGGTGACACAGCTTATAGATCACATCTAGGTCTTCTGAATCTACACCTTGTGCTCTTCCTACTACTGGACGATTCCTCTATTTAAGTAGATCTTTCTGTATGCTTAGCTCTAAACCAATATAGACTATTTCTTTAGTTTATATTAGCAGGTTAAAATAGAAAAAAAAGTAAAACTGACTTTTAAAAAAGGAATTAAATTACTTTTAATATACTCATCCAGACAGTATTTGGATTATGGAGCTATTTAGAAGAAATAAAATAAAAGTTTCTACCTCACATAAATTTACCTGTGTTGCAATTTTGAGGGGATCCACAGGGCAGTGCAAGTAAATTGTCATCTATAAGGTCAGTTTTTATTTATATAGATCTATCTATCATGCTGTACTTTCCTTTTTTTCTATAATTTTCTGTTTGAATCATTTGGGTTAAAAGAAAGATGTACACCTCATCATATATATGATGTACCAAAGCAATGAAATTTTAGAAAGGCAGATACATTCCTAAAAAATCAGTTAGTTTACAATGTCTGATTATCTTTTATTTTCCATGGGAGGATAATTTTGAAGAGCATTCTCAAACTGCAAGTGTTTGGCATCTTAGGGCTCCAATCAGATTTCTGCCTACTATCATGCTATGCAAGAGAATAAAAACACTATAATGTACACCAAAATCTATTGCTCCATAGGGGGTTACATTTTTCTGAAATTTAACTAGTAAGTTCCGTGGGGTCAGTGAATGAAAGTCAAAACTCAAAATGAAGTGCATTTTCTGTTTAACACTGGGCACTGATAGAAACTGATAATGTTTGATTAATGAACGGCAGCCTTACAGCGGGTTGAAAACATCTGCAAGAAGTGATTTATTATTTCAAAGGTATTGGAAGCTTGCCGTATCTTGCAGATTTAAGTATGTGTGCCTGAATAAAATAAATGAGATGCAACATGTGAAAAATGAAAACACATTACTTGTAAAGGATATGTCACAAGCAGGGTATTTTTGTTCTAGTACACTTTGTCATGGGGATTTTTAATGCTGTTCTGAATACAAATCATTTAACTGGTTCATAAAATCTACTCAGTTGGAATTCTTGCATCTATCATCCAAGACATAAATGAGGGTTAAACTTAATGTGCTGTAACATCCCTTAAATGTTCAAATTGTGTATCTCATACAACTATTAAAATTGCACATATGCTTTATTAACAAAAATGGATTAATTGTGTAGACTTACAGCACCCCCTTCACACATGTGTATGCATGCTCAAACATAATACCATTAAGATTTGAGGTAGTAATTGAACAGTAGCCAGAGAAAGCATGCAGTGTTTTCATTTTAACCCCCATTTGTTGGTATTTGAATAATTTCTCATTTTCTCAGCTTACCCACCTTGGGCTTGTTCCCTGCTATTTAATAATTAATAGAACATACTGAGCATTTTAAATATTGTTTACCCTAGAATAATATATAAATGAATGGAATGATATGTCCCTCTATAACTAAAATGTATGCATATGCATACCTGCTGCATCTAACCTCTAGAAAATTATGTACATGATTCACCCTTTATAAAAACCTTTCTAGTCACTGATAATCTGGTAGTATTGATAGCATGTAATATCACAGAGGAAAGTAGCCTTGCAAATATGCTGATGATTTTAACAGAATGTCTAATTGCATTGGTCTATGACAATTCTAGACTTCTTTTTTCACTTTTGACTTCAAAAAGTCCAGGGCATGCTGTTTTCTTAAGTCACCATTAGTAAGTACTCTTGCATTCTTGTTAGATCTGTTTTGCTCCTAATATTCTTCTATTAACCTGGGATTTATGGAATTTAAGGATCAAAATCACCACCATCCACTGCAACTACAATATATAATTTATTAAATTATATACCTTCTTCCTTTTACATACCATTTTATTTATTAAAAATGAAAACACTACTTAAAATAGATACAATTTCCTTTCTAATGGCAAATGAATTATTTGCTTTCTCTCATGGAATTAGTAGTAACCTCGAGGAACACTGCTGTTCTGCATCTAAAGTTCTAAGATTTGAGTCAGCTATATCAGTTCTCTTATCTATTAACTTTAGCTGGGGACCTCATTCACTGGATATTAAACTGCTCTCTCTCCTTAATTTAGAAGTAGTACCTTAGTATTGAAATTTGTTTGTACTATTTGGTAGCAAAACTTCTTGATTCTGGATATTCCTGACTTTCATCATTTCCAAAACAAAAGGGAAACTTGACTTGAACTTCTTTTTATTTTTCCTATCAGGAATGAATTATGAGCTCCAAATGTAAATTTTTCCCTTAGTGATTTTGCTCCAGTCTTCTCACACCATGTCTTAAGGTGGAGATGCTTAGGAATCATTTAATTTGAAGCTCATACAATTTTAGTATGATGCCTGTTGAACTTCTCTACAGTGGAGGTGGATTGCAAACTAAGCCTTACATCTCTGTCAGAAATTTTTTGAAACTTCTCATGACCCAAAAATCTAATACATACATAACTGAATTTTTAATATCTATAGGATGCTATTTTTTGAAGGCAGGATAGCCTAGGACATCGTGGTTTCCAGCGGCCATTTTAGAGTTTTTTATTACCCAGAAAATAAAATGAAAAAAACATGAATTAAGCACTATCCTCTGCCTATGGTTTTACCTTTACAAAATCTTATGCAAAAACTCTACATAGATATCAATGGCATACTTGATGAAGATCTGTGGAAATTACAGGGAAAATTACAGAAGTATAGAGAATATTAGTTCCTAATGTTTATTATAAATTGTGCATACTTGTGGCATACATACATTTATCCTAGGTTGACAATCATTACCAATTATTCTTGATGTTTTTTTGTTTTGCTTTGATTTTTTTAAATAAGTATTACTTATATTTGCATGGGAACTAAAAAAATGGAATTCTGAAAATTATTCATTTGTCCAAATCAGTAATATTGGCTGCTACATAGCAATAATTCTATTCCATATTTTAAATTTTATAATGGAAATAAAATTGACACATATCATGGAACACTAGCAAAGGCATTTGACTAGAAATCAAAGGACTCAGCTTTGCCAATGTGTCATTAAGTGACTTTGCCTCCATTTTATCATTTGTGAAATGAAGTGCCTGGAATCAATACTATTTTTTTTTTAGATTTTAAAAACTGAGAACTTGATACACAAAAATAAATATAATTACCACATACAAAAATTAAAAAATGGATATTTAACTGGAAATTAAAATTATTTCTATATCTGAAAGTATATATTTTCTTCATTAGATGAGTCTCTAATTCTTTTCCTATTCCTGAAAGATTTTTTATCTTTCTCAGAATATTAAAAAAACTTCAATGTAGCTTTTCTGGAACATTTGAAACTTTTCTTGATATGACATTTCCCCAAAACTGAATTTTACTGAATTACAGTGTAAGCTAATGAAGTATACTTTTCAAAGAGTGGTAAAAATAAAACATTTCAGGACCTCAAGTATAGAAGTATTTAACTTCAGAATGATTCATTAGAGATGGGTTTCGTAAAATTCTGTGACTGAAAACAAGGTCACCAACTGATGCCTAATCATATGACAATGAACTTCCTTAAGGGCTGGATGAATCTTATCCCAGCATAACAGAAATGCAATGATCATCAGGCCCATATTGGAAGCCTTACAGGTTTTCCATGCCATACTTCAATACCAGAATGAATCTTTGGACTAGGACTTCAGTGGAGATGCATAAAAATATGCACCTTTAGTGTTCCATATTAGTTGTCTTCTGCACTAATATGTTTGAAATGTCATATATGTATTTTACATATATATGAGTAGCATATGAGAGAAAGAGAAAAGAAATAGAAATGTAACATATCAAAAGAAAGAATTTTCAAATAATAACTATTTCTACATTATGTAAAATAAAAGAAAGAAAATATATCTTTCAAATAGTAGTAGGTATTTTCTCTTTACTTCCTGCCTAGTTATAATTTTAGATTGGATAATTAGTTCAGTTATTCCCTTATGTCTTGGAAGTTTATAGCAGTAGAGAATTCCAAACTATGATGGAATGAATCCATCTTCTTTCTGGATTTAATCAGTCAATCCATCAGTCAACAAGTATTAATTTAGTGCATTCTACATGCCATGCACTATGCTAAGTTTAAATATGGCCTTCTGACAAAAATCATATAACTGAATTTTTCATCCATCCTCTTAAGTACATAAGAAAACAAGAAAAACATAGCATTTTAAAATATGCTCTGAGGTTGCTATTAATGAGAATTTTTATATAGCACATTATATAAATTTATTATATAATTTGTGCCTCCCAACAATCATGTGAGATAGGTACTGAAACTCTTTTTATTTTGATTTTATAGATGAGAAATCAGAGAGAGATCTTTGTAGGAAATTTTAGAGTACCTCACTCTATGACTCTTCTCCTTGTGGTCTCATAGCTGACTTAAGATAATAATTCCAAATCCTCCCAATTCAAAATAGGCAGCTATAAACTTCAGTAACATATAAGGGCATGTGCTCTTGTTTTATCTCTATCCCTATCTATGTACTTGGCACAGACTGGCAATTGATTAAAAAATTAGTATTGAGTAGAATTAAAGCAACATTAGGCACAAAGTAGATACATAGAGTTACCCTTATCATTGGATTTACAATAATCTCTTCTCTCACTGCATAAGGAAAAATATAATGTATTTTTTTTTAAATCCTCAGTTAGCAAATCATCTTAAAAATAAAATTGAGTTCCTTCCAGGACTGCTTTGCCAAGCTACAGTCATTGTGAGGATCTTTTACAAAGCTGAATTTTGACAGTAAATAGAATCATTCCTCCTATGGTGAAAGTCATCTGCTTAAGAAGTAAATTTTGAATATACAGATTGGTTAAGATCATTGGTATCCAGCCAGCTGCTCTGAAGAACACATCTATGGCAGATGATGGTCCAGTGGAGTGGAGTCAGATACAGAGAAGAAAGCAAGAACTTAGCTGGAGACTTCAGAAGGATCTAATTGCATATTATTTTATTTACATTAGTTTTCATGAAGGTGAATTTGAAGAAATAAAGACTGACTATTGCATTTGAAGATATTTTTCTTCCTTTTTTTAAGGTTACACAATGTTTATTCTAGAATATACTTGCATGTGGAAAGTTTTTGGTTTTTTTTATTAGTTTTCCTATTGTAACAATTAAAATTCTCTGGAGACCATATCTTTATAATTACCATTACTGTTTTTAAAACAATAAAATGTTTGCCATCCCAATTCAGAATAAAAGACTATAAACTTCAGAGATAAGGAGAGAGATAAGGAGTAAAGTATGAGCTGCTTGGCTTGCTAGCTCTTCTAGATGTCTGCTCTATGAGAAGGCTGATGAAGCCCAGAGCTAGACCACATGCCCTCCTCAGTCCTTGGTTCCAGGAAAAAGGGCTCATTTCCTGTGCCCTCCATTAAACTGATTTATGATCTTCATGATGTACCTTTATAGAATCTTTAGAATTCACTCATCCCCCACTCTGCCTGATTCATTTAATCACTTTACCACCCAAGAAACTTCTTATTTACAGATGAAACAAAGAGCTGGTCTCTACCTTACCAGTTCTTCCCAAAGACAAAAGGAAAAAAAAGGAAGGTCCTTAGCAAGCACCATAGCCTAGGGGAAGAATCCAATTCATTACTTCAGTCTAAAATCAAATCATTTAAGCTTTAAAATCAAGTTTGTTGGAGGTGGCCAAAAAAGGGTACAAATTAATATTGGTTTTTCCCTTTATAGATACATATACATGTATTCTGATAACTTGACAGGTACATTTCGGTTATCTACTGTATATGAGGTTATATTTATCAGTTTTAATAGGAAATATCAAGCTATTGGAGAAGAACAAAAAGGTAAAAGCACAAGAAAGCAAACTCATTTGGGGGAGTAATTGGGGGATACACTTGGAAATAAGTGCATATGGTGAATGTTTAGCTAGCATAGATTTTTAGAGCCATGATTAAAGATTTTGTTTAAAAAAAATGGAAATGCCAAAGCATGGGAAATCTCTAAATTTTGAGAAGATATATGGACAGAATAGAACTATGCAAAATTATTTTTTGCTGTTGAATATATTAGAAATGGTTAGCAAAGTGAAAGTTTTTGTAGTCTATGGGCATCATATAAACAAATCCTATGCAGAGTGTTTAACACTAGCAAATGAAAAAAATAATAAATCTTATTTATAATATAGAGTAACTGTTAGACTTTAAAACTATGTAGGAAAAAAAAAGATAGATATCAAAGGCTGTCCTGAAACAAAGGGTTTTGATGGAAAAATAGGCAAGTAAGAAAGTCTATGTTAAGAAAATAAGGAATTAAATGTAGACTATGTTTAGAACTAACTTTTTAAAAAGGTGGGTCTAGCTGACCATTAAGGCCCTTTCCAACTCTTACTATATATCCTGTGAAATTTGAAAATGACTAGACAGACAGAGAAAAAGAGTAACTATATAAATTTAGGAGCCATTTCCTTACTATCGCAGAAATCATTCATTTGTGGAGTGTTTCCAAGACACTAAATGTAGAAAGGAAAAAGAAAAGTACTTGAGAAAGTTTATTCAAGAGAAAGACATATAAGCCCTTGAGTGCCCAGCTAGGATTAAGATGAATATCAAGATTTGAGATAGTGTAGATTTGATCTATCACTATTAAAACTACAAATGGATTTCTAGAAAAGTTTTGCTTGTTTATTTGTTGTTGACTCAAAGTGGCCAGCTAGGTGACACAGTGGACAGACTGCCAAGCCTTAAGCCTGGAATACTCATCTTTCTGAGTTCAGATCTGGCCTCAGACACTTACTAGTTATATGGACTAGACACTTAATCCTGTTTCCCTTGGTTTCCTCCTCTGTAAAATGAACTGAAGAAAGATCCTTGCCAAGTAACTCCATCCAGGACTTTTGCCAAGTGAATACCAATTTGGGTCACAGAGAGTCAGATATGATTGAACTGACTGATCACAATAACAGACTTAAAGCAACACGATTCACATTCTTAGCAAAATAGATTTCAGAAAATGTTTCTGAAATATTTAGAAAATATTCTCAGAATACTTTACATCCCATTTGAAATTAATTTGCATTAAAATATGATAGCCTGAACCATGACCTGATTTACTTTCTCTATTTAGATCTTTTTGGCCCCTTATTCATGAGTAATAGTGACATACAATCCAATGTCAATAGCAAACCAGCATATTTATTAAAAAACCCAAAGTAATTGGCTTTTTGTCTTAGAATTGTTTCATGATTGTCTTTCCAACCATGATATGATGGTAATAACTTATTTTTTATTAATATAAATTAAGTGGTATTTTTAACTTGCATATTCACTCAGGAATATCATTTCAAAACTGTTACCTTGAAGGATGGTTAGAAGGTTATCTTTGCATGCAGACCTATAAATATCTTCTTTTGGCCAAAAGCTTTGCTTGGATCGTGATGAGCTTCCTAATTGACAATGACATATTTAGAATCAGTATCATATCTTAAAACCTTTTTATTTATGCACCAATTAGATGGGGTGAAAGGACAAACCCAGGAACAGTGTTTCATGTTCAGCATATAAAACCAGGATCTAAATTTTAATAGTTCTACTGAATGATTGTCTAAAAAGAGTGAGAAATTACATAAAAATTATATGAGATTCAGATGCCTCATTTTAAGTGTGTATTCATAAAATTGAAACTTTTAGAGCAGATATCTCAATATTTATATAAACCATATGCCGATATGTAAGGGGGGAAAATAGGTTTATTTATGAAAAGGTTTGACTGGGTTATATTTAAAATAGGGTCACCAAGAATTTATATTAATTCCAAAAACATTTATTTACAAGATATAAAAAGAATGAAATAAGAAAATCAGAGCGCAAATAGGATAAGATATCTAGCCTAAGCACTAAGTAATTTACTCACGGGGTCCTGGCTCAACCTGGGCAGGGAGAGTTAGTCCTTAAGCCTTGGCAAAGCCAAGGACCTGGGGAAGTCTCTCTCAAGAGGTAAGTCTCTCCTGAGGCTAGTTTTTTTGTTTGTTTGTTTTCGGAAAATCCAGCAGTTAAGAGTCAGCTTGTCACTTACCACATGTCAGTTCAAAGGAAGAGATTTTAGAACAGCCTCACCAGGAACAGGGTCTTGGGTCCAGACACCACTCCAAAGAATGAAAAATTGTCTCCAGTCTCCACTTCCAAAGAATGAAGAACTCTCCCTCACAGAAAATGACAGCTCCTTTTAAAGACGCTTCTTTTGTGTCACTTCCTGTGTCTTCCCTTAATTTTATGTCTACCAATCACAATTGAAGCTTTGCTTTAAGACTACCCAGGGGCAATAGTTTAATTCTGATTTGTCACCCACTATTGAACATGTGGGTTACAGACCTCCCACTTAATGATTAAGTGAGATGTTGATACTTTTGGTGATTAGATCTAAAAATTGGCAGATCTCCATACTCAAATTTATAGGATATTTATACTTTTGGTGATTAAATCTAAAAATAGGCAGGGGTTACAATTTTAATCTTCACAATCGGGGAGAGTTAATTTTAATCTTCACAAACATAATAAGCATGCTTCATGTATAAGTAACATCAAAAAAGCCAAAACTATCCAACACAATGCTACTAAAATCAGAATCAGCAATCATTGATCAAGCACCTAATATAAGTAAATAATAGAGCAAGGCACTGAAAGAGCAATCAACATAAAAAGAGATTTTCATCTAATGAATAGGAAAGAAATCTATAGCAACAAAGATACTAGAGGAGATGATTAAAGTCTAAGCAAGATTGAGATAAATACAAAAGAGAAGCTAGAAGATAGTTTCAAAGTTGCAAGAAAAGTCCCAAATCTTCTAGTCCAACTCATACGTGAATAAGTGGTTACTCTATACCATGGTTGGCAGATAGTCCACTAGCCTTTGCTTCAAGATTTCCAGAGAGGGAAAGCATACCAATGCCACAGGTAACTCCTTGTTTTTTGTTTTGTTTTTTTGAAAACTATAATCACAAGGAAACTTTTTTCCTCACATCTAAATGTTATTTTTTTCAACTTCCTCCTATCAGTTCTAATTCTACCCTCTAGAGTTATAATTGTTTGTTGTTCCATTGTGACCCCTTTTGAGCAATTCATAGCAAAGAAACTGAAATGATTTGTCATTCATTTTTGTAGCTCATTATATAAATGAGGAAACTGAGGCAAATGGGGTTAAGTGAATTTTCTAGCATCACATATCTAGTTTCTGAGAGCTCATTTTAACTCAGGTTTTCCTGACTTCAGACCCACTGCTCTATCCCTTTTGAGATAATCATGTTAGAGACAGGAATAAGGACCACAACTATTATTCCATTGATAGAGGGACCTCTTGAAGGAGGAAACTACTTTTGTCAGTGTAAGTTAGCACCTTCTCTGAAACATATAGTCTCAGAGAGTTGCTACAAGTCATTAGAACTTAAGTGACTTGCTCAGGGTCACACAGCCAGCATGTATCAGAGGTAGAATTTAAATTCAGGTCATCTGTCTTCCAGGCTAACTTTCTTTCTATGCTTATTTCTAGTCATAGTTACCTCTCTTGGTAGAGAAAGATCAGAGGAAAGATGCAAGAGTTTTTATAAGATCATAGAACTACATCTAGAAGGCACCTCAGAGACTGTCTAGTTCAAAGCTTTTATTTCAATGGTGCTGCAATTTAACCCATTATAAAAAATAAATGTCTGCATGTTCTAAAGAATGAAATTTTCTAGCATTAAAATGTCTTCATTTTTAAAGGTAATATTTAATAGTTCTTTGTTATTTTTTCCTACTTGTTGAGGGAATAGAATAAAGGACAAAGAAAGTGCCCTGAGCAACCTGACACCCCTATTCCAACTTAGAGAGTGGGAGAAATAAGAATGAGATCTGGGAACAGAAAAGGATAAGTCATAAAGGCACAGGATGCCAGGGTGTACTTAAGGGTCAAGCTCAAATACTACATCCTAGAAGAGGCTTTTACTAATTTCCTGAGTTTTTAGTATACCCTATATGCCACCCTGAGATTTGGAAGGTATTTTGTTTACATCTCTGTTAACTTAAATGTGTAACTGATGTTTTCTTCTAAGTAGAGTATAAGCTTCACTAGAGCAGGAATTGTTTCATTTTTGATTTCACATACTTAGCTCCTAGCGAAGTGCCTGCCAGCAAATTGTAGGTGCTCAGTAGGTTTTTGGTGAATTCAGTTGGTTATCTCACTGCCGCCATCTTATACACAGAAACTGAGTATAGCACAGAAAAGAGATTTAGCTAAACTTTGGAAGTATATTGAAGATTCCCTCATATAGAAATTTATAAACAAATAGAGTCAGAGACAGAGTATTTATTACCCCTGATTAAGTTCAAACACTGTTCTAAGAGGTATGGAAACAAATACAAGGCAAAAAGATAGTCTCTACCCTCAAGGACTTTATATTCTGTTTGGCAAAGGCAGCACATAAAGGATTCCTGGAAAAGGATGGGAGGAGGAGTGAAAAAAGTAGTAAATGGGGTGATTCCTCAGAGATATTATGGAGCCTTGTACCCTATCAAGAGTCAGTGATTCTAGCTGTGTGACCCTGGACAAGTCACTTAACCCCCATTGCTTAGTCCTTACCACTCTTCTGCCTTGGAGTCAATACACACTGACTCCAAAACAAAAGGTAAGGGTTTAAAAAAAAAGAAAGAAAAGAAAAAGATTCAGTGAGGAAGCCCATCTTTCAGAGCTAGAGGAGCCAGAGGTAAAATATAAATTTCTAATGGGAGTGGTGACTGTAGAAGAGAAGGACCATATGTAATAAACCTAGGACACATTGTAATAGTAGTAGGTTTGAAGTCCAATTTTTTAATGGGGATAGGGACAGCAGAAGAGTAGGAATTTGCTGTAAAGATAACTAGAAAGTAAAGTAGAGGTTCTAGTTCTGAAAAATCTCAAAGATGAGAGAAGAGAATAAGAAAATTAACCTGGACAGAAGGTCATGGGGTCACATTAGACTGTGCCATTTCCTTATTTTGTCCTACAATTTCCTATTTTATTACCTTTACACACACAAACACCCTCTGCACTGTCTAGAATGATAGTGTCATTCTTCACCAACTATTTAGATCTATGTTTTTTAACATTCTTCAGCTTAATATATATAGCACATATATGGTACTTTATGTAGTAGGTGCTTAATGGGTTTTTTATTTCAAAAACTTGTTATAGGATTTTTATGGGATAATAATGGAAGATAAATTTTAGCTAGATAATAGATTTGAACTCTATGACATAACTAACCTGAACATATTAAGGCTTGTCTAGTGTGAAGAATTAAGTCATATTAGTGGTGTCAGATCTGGTTAGTACTTGAATTCAATTCAACAAATATTTATCAGGCACCTACTATGTACCATCCACAGGGGCACTATTCATTGGGAATTGTGAAGATTAAATTGAACTCTCCCCTGATTGTGAAAATGAAAATAATTAACTCTCCCCTGATTGTGAAGATTAAATTGTAACCCCTGCCTATTTTTTAGATTTAATCACCAAACGTGTAAACACTCTACTTAAAGATGAGTGGGAGGATCTGCCCATTTTTAGATATAAATACCCCATTCACACTTGATTGGGGGAGGTCTGTGACGCACATGTGCAAAAGTGGGTGACAAATCAGAACTGACTGACTGCCTCCTGGGCAGTCCTAAAAGAGGACTTCAACTGTGATTAGTAGACAAAATTAGGGGAAGGCACAGTTAGTGATGCAAGAGAAAGTGTTCTTAAAAGGGAGTGACAACTTCCTGAGTGCAATTCTATTGAGAGTTCTTCATTCTTTGGAAGTGGAGACTAGAGACAATTCTTCATTCTTTGGAGTGTGACTGAACTGAGACCCTGTTCCTGGTGGGGCTATTCTAAAATCTTTTCCTTTGAAATGACACACGGTGAATGAAAAAGCTGACTCTTAACTGCTGGATTTTTCTGAAGAGACTTCCCAAGGTTCTTGGCTTTCCCGAGGCACAAGGACTAACTCTCCCTGCCCAGGGCTGGGAGTAAATTTCTTAGTGCTTAGGCTAGATATCTTACCTTATCCTCTCTGATTTTCTTACTTCACTCTTTCTACATTTTGTAAATAAATTATAAATAAATCTCTTTGGAATAAATTAAATTCCTGGTAACCACACTCTTAACTAATCCAGTCCAACCCTTTAAAAATTAACCTCTTTTCCCCCTTACAGAATACAAATAAGAAAAAGACTGTCTCTGCCTTTAAGGAGTTTATAATTTAAAGGAGGAAGACAAAATACAAAAAGAAGATGGGGGGCATGGCAGGAGACCATGGGGGTATAATATTTCATGAAATCAAAAACAATTAGATTCACTGTTAGAAAATGAAAAATTACCTGTAAATTATTAAACTCATTAGGAAGGAAGGCTTTGAGAGGAGTATATTTTTCTGCTGTCTATTCCTCCAGTCAAAGTATAGAGGAAACTAAGGTGTTGAGAATTAAATTTGATTCAGTTTGTGTAGGAGATCACAGCAAAAATACTATAAGATTTTCTTTAGAGGCAGCATGGCTCAGTAGAAATCAATCAATGAAGATTTAATAAGCTTCAACTCTGAGCCTGGCACTGAGCAATGTGCTAGTGTTACAAAGAGGAAAAAAATAGAAAAAAAGTCATGCCTTCAAAGAGCTTTCAATTTAATGGGAAACAAAGGCTCTGGAATCAGAGAACTTGATTTACCCTTGAAATTTCCTACCTCTGTGGCCTTGATTGAATCACTTAACTGAATCAGTGTTATCATCTTTAAGATGAAAGAGTTGGACTAGATGGTCTCTGAGATTTCTTTGTATTTTTAAATCTTTTATCCTGTATTACAATATAAAGAAGAAAATAATTTATACAATTAACAATGTGATGGCTGTGAAGATTGGATTTAGCTATCTCCTGATTTTAACAATGAAGATAACAAAATCATGGGGGGGGCGGGATTGTGAACTTTAAATTGCTCTACTCTACTTAGATCTTACCTTATGGGGAAGATAAAGTTGCAATCTCCTGATTGAACAATGAAGGTACTTAGTAGATCTTACCTTATATTGAAGATAGAACTTTAAGTCTATTTTAAGATCTTAATACAAAAAGGTGTTAGGTAACTATAAAGTTAAAGTAATCACAAAAATGTTAAGCAACTCACAAAAGGTGAACTTAACAAAGAAGTCTTAAGTAACTCTAAAGATATAATCTAATCAAGAAGATGAGAACTAAAGAATGGGCATTTAGAGGAGGAGGGCTGTATATTTGGCTCACTGGCTCTCTCCAAAAGAACCTTCCAGCTCTTTCTCTGGAGAGGTGGCTCTGACTGGTAACTTCCTGTGAGCAGGCCTGGGCACCATTTGCATCCTGGAATACTAGCCTGGAGGAACTCCCTCAGACAGCTTCCTTGAGATGGTCACATTGTGAATAATAAGACTGACTCCCTTTTCCCTTGGCTCTCAGCGGAGGCCCCCTTGGCCAAGGCCTTAAACTCCTTCCTGGCTCAGCCTGAACTGGAGCAGTTTAAATTAACTCTTTTTCTCTCTCTCTCCCTTTCTTAATTTCTTTCCTCTATATTAATTAAAATCACCATAAACTTCCAGCTGACTTGGGTATTTTATTTTGCAATTTCCTTGATGACCAAATTAATTTAGATTTTAAGTCACAACCCTAAAAATATCTTTAACATGGCCTACAGGGTAGATATCCCAAGTCTTTAAAAATAGTTTTGAATATAACATGATTAAACTGAATAAAAAAATGCCAGAATGCCAAAACAACACTTTAAGAGTATTTAGCCCAATAGGTAGAACTAAGATGGAAGGGAGGTGGATCGAGTCAAAGAAAGAAGTCAGAAGGCAATAGCAGTAATTCAGTAAATATGTGATGTGGATCTGGACAAGAGCTATGCAAGTAAAAATGAAAATGCATTGGGAAAGTAAGGGACAATTATGAATGATCTTGTAAATGAAGAATTGAAAATAAATAATGACTTCATACTGTACCTTTGTGGAGTTTTTGTTGGTTTGTTTTGTTGTATTGCTTAACCCAAGTATCCTTAAAGTAAGGATTAATGACCTAAGTGGAAGAAGAGTGATAGAGATTTTTTTTTTTAATGAAGGGATGTACTTCAGAAGCTCCTATTGCCTTCAATCTCACCTACCAAGCTATGCCTCTTATAGTTTGATGACATGGAAATACATACCAGATGTACATTTATTCCAAAGATAAATTAGGCTTAATGTAAGGAAAGACAACTTAACAATCAGAGATGTAAAGACAATATAATGGGCTGATGACACTACAACTACTCAGAGGCTGGGCAATTAACCATTCTTCAGATATACTCTAAAATTGAATTTTGTTAAGGTATACTTGGTTTAGATGAACTCGATATCTTTGCAAATAAGAAAATATGTAAAAAGGATCGGCCTCCCATATCACTCAAGAAAGAAAATCTGAGGTTGAGAAATCTGTGTGTTGAGGAGAGAGACGGATTGATACAGTGATATGTGCTCCTTTTACTACATATGGGGCATATTTTGTATGTCCTAAAAGCCTTATTCAATTAAAGATCTATGGTTTTAGCCTCCATTCCCAAAAAACATGGAAATTGGGCTGAATTAGACAAAATGAGAATAGACTTGATTGGGCAGCTTTCTACAGGAATATTTAGAAATATTCCAGCATTATGTACAGAAATACCCCTATAGTTAAGTCTTGGAAGGTGGCCAGGGGCATTTTTTCTTCATAATTTGTATAAAATTATACATTTTAGCTTTCAAGATTAACCTGAGATTCATCAATAATCATAAGCTAAGTATTAACTCCCATATGACAATTGTATAATTTCAACTTTTAAAACCTTGTATCTCATCTTTAAACCTCACTGTGTGTGGCATGCCTTAATTGTATGAAAACAAAGGTGACCATGGGATGACATAAATGCTAAGATTGCCTCCACCCTGCTCTTCGGGGCCCTGAGGAACCATGGCAATAAAGGGAACCACAAATGATGATATATTTGTCCTGATGCTTTGAAGGTCATTGATGGTTCTGTGGCCATAAAGTGTCCAGAAAGTTTTCCTACAGAAGTTAAAGTATCAATTATGAAAAGCAAGGCATAACTATTATAAGTACCTCAATATATATTTTAATAAAAAACATTATTTTGTGTTTAAAAACATTTTGCTTATCTTACTCAGTTCATCCTTTAGTGGGGATGGTAGCTGTATCCCTAGCAGAATGACTAATTATCTTTACATGCATTTATCATTAAATAAACTTCACACATGACAGCGAGATTGTTTACTTAAGCAGCATAATACTGGGGATAGTAGATAGGGCTCCAGCACAGGATCACATTGCCAGAATGGCCCTGTTTATTAAGCTATGATAACGCTAATGTTCCTCTTTGATGTATAGCGGGTGCGACTTCTGCTGAACTTGTAGAGAGCCTTAAGGATGTTTCATTGAACATTTAGTATGGCAGGAAGCCAGAATACATTTAGCCTCAGCCCAGATGACAGGTTGGTAATGAGGTAGTGATTGATGACCACTGCTTCCTTATGAAAACCTGCTTGATATGCTGGGGGGGAAATGCATTGCCAGCTCTTTTCATTTCCCTCCCTCTTATATTAGTTATTCTTACTGTGGAAGGAGTTACATGGACCTGTGGTTACACACTCTTAGCTTCACTCTTAGATTACAATCAAGCAGAGGTATGAAATTTCAGCATGAGGGCCCAATGGCTATATTTATGTATAATTCCAATTTCAAATTCAAAGGGTGGTTATGTAGGAAAATGTTATTATTATTATTTAATCAAGAATAACTGTAACGATACTATCCAGTTTATCATAGAATTAAAATTTAAAAAGGAACTGAATAATTTCCAAACAATTAAGCAATATATCTCTATATTTTTCCTTGTTATTAGAATTATCATGGAGCCTGCCATATGGGAGGCATTCAATAAATGTTTTTCTCATTGAACTAAACATTGTATATCTTTTATAGATGCATTGTTTCTCTTCCTTTTCTACTTTGCACTATGCATTAGTGTTTTTGATGCTCTAATAAAGAAGATACTTTATAATATAGAGAGATATAATATGTAATATAACATATTATGAAGAGAACTTCTCAAAATGATAACATAGAATATTATACTTTAAACTCTCATCATCTTATTTGAACATGTCATAAAGGCAGGTAGGGAGAAACTTGGATAGAGCTCCAGGGCTGTTGCCAGGAAAGCCTGAATTCAAATTTAACTTGAAACACTTATCTACTATGTAACTCTGGGCAAATCACTTAATTTCTATCTGCATCTGTTTCCTAAATTACAAAATGCAGTTAATAAGAGTTCTTACCTCCCAGGGTTGTTTTGCAATTCAAATGAGATAATATTTATAAAATGTGTAGGCACAGTGCCTGAAAAATAGTAGGTGATTAATAAATGTTTATTATTTTTCTCTTCTGCCCCTCAGTAACATTAAAGGTATTAATTAGTGCTGCATAGTGGACTTTGGAGGCAAGGAGAACTGGATTCAGATATACCTTTGACACATACCCATTGAATATCTCAGTCTCTCCTAAACCACCTCTGGAGATTGCTGATCTGCATTGATGAAGGGAGTTTTCATGATTTCATAACTGGAGTTCCAAAATGATGGAATTCTAGGTCGGACATCCAGGCCAAAAAAAAAAAAGTCTTTAACTGTTAAACTCTTTTAAAAAATTCTACCATTCCAATTTAAAATAAAACATTTTCAGTGAAATCTAGTTCATGGTTCCTCCCTTTGTAGCCATCTACTCACTGGAACTTATATTTTGTCAAGATAAATCATCCCTTCAGTTGATTTAATAGAAGCTCTTAGATTTTTAAAATGCCACTTTCTATGGTGACTGCCTTGATTGTCTATTGACCCAGAGAAGGGTGTAGCAAGGCCTTGGATTGACCCTTCACATGTACTGAATTCTGCCTGTACAGATGTCAGAGGCAAATGAGGCTTGGTAAGAATGATAGAAGAAATTATGCCATGCTCTGAGAAGGCTTTAAGTCAGGTTGAATTTGCTTTTCAAATTAGTCAGTGAAAAGAGAGTTATTACTTGGTGTACCTTGCAGTGATCTTTCCCTTCTGGATTGATCTGGTGATCCAACAGGTTATATACAATGATCTAAATTCCAGTAATCAAACAATGATAGTTGGGATGACAGATTGTACTGATGGGGACTGCTGGCCCCAAATTGAAAGCAGTAACTGAAAATGAAAATGGGTAAATTTTCTGCCAGGAGTTCACTCCTTTTGGTGGAGGAAAGGAAACACACATGAAGATGTTAACTGCCTCCAATTGTTCATTTTTATAAGTCATGAAAGATTACATAAATGAAATAAATCAAGATACCTGGAACATTAAGAATTACAGCAGTAATTCTTTGTCTTCTTCATCAAAAACAGTAGCAAAATCAGAGCTGTGCCAAAATGGAAGACTTATCCCTTCCTATTATAGGACTTATCTTTTATTAATAAGTTTGCTTACCACTATTATCACCAAGCCATGCTTTCTTACTAGAGATAAGGAAAGTTGTTATTTGCTTGGGGGAAAAAAGTTTCCAGTAGCAAAGACTTGACCTGAAATGAATTATTTACAATTTTAGAGGAAAGAATTGCTAAGTCAATGCTGCAGCTGAGAAGTAAACCAATACTTCTTCTAAAGCAGCTTGAAGCCGACAAAACTCGGAGCTCTGAGGTCCTGGACAAGCAACCGTTCAGAGACTTGTTAGCATCTAGCTGCTAGTCAGACACTGTTGGCAGAATGTTCAGGAGAAAGAGAAACCAAAGGATAGGGTTGATGGGGAAAGAGTTGTAAGGAGGGAAAATGGAATAACAGAGAAGTAATACATTAAGAGATAGAATAGACACAAAGGAAAAGGGACCAGTCCAGGAAATAAGAAAAGTACACAGAGAAAATAGGGAAAAAAATTAAATTTTACCATCAATAGCAACAACAAAGCCACACTTTTAAGAAGGAAAGGTTGAGGGGAAGAAAAATAATGAACTGCACATAGAGTGGAAGAAGTTTAAAAAATAGAAGAAGAAAAGAGAAAATGTGGAAAGAAAGAATTTATCAGTGTTGGGCTTGTTTAACCTGGAAACTACGAGGTCAGGTGGAGTGAAAAGCCTCTAGAAGGATTAAAGAGTAGTGGAGAGACTGATGGTCTTAGTAAAACCTACATAAAAATCCTGCCTCTGACACTTAAGTAAATCTGAGAAAGTTGCTTAAAATGTCTTGACCAGTAAAATGAGGGAATTATACTTTCTAAATCTATGATTGTATGAACCATGAAGAAAAAAAAAACCCAAGGCTGAAATGAGCTCTTTTAACCACATTTAGGGTCCTAATGACCCACTCACAAAGGAATCTAAATAGCTTTATTTTTAAATGAATTCTGACTGATGATTCATCAGGGATCTTGTAGAAGGGTATTCTCATCATATATAGACTAGGTAGTCTCAAGTTCCCTTGCAATTTATGAAGGAAAAACCCCCATGATTCTATGAATTATAACCTCTGATCTGACAGTCACTTCAGTTACTCATTACTATTTGAGTTCTGCCATAGTAGGATGCTGTAAAAACCTCTACCCCTAAAGCTTGGGTTGCTGATAACATTTAACTCATTTCCTTTCTTCATATTTCAGCTTAAATTTCACTTTCAACAGAAAGCTTTTCTGGAGAGATCTATTAGAGGTAGATAAATAGATTTGGCAATCATAAGCATAGATATCACAATTAAATTAAAGGGAACTACTAAGTTCACCAAGTAAAATTGTTTAAAAAGGGAAAAGAAGGACCAGGACAGAGCCTTATAGGACATCATGTTAATACATATAAACTGGATGAAGAAAGAACAAATGATCTTTTATGTTCATTCCAACTCAGGAAATCTACTATACCCATCTTGTATATGTACCTTTAATGTGATTACAATACCAATACTAGCAAACAGGGTAGTGAAATAGACAGAAAACTGGATTTGAAATCAGGAAGACTTTGATTCATTCATTCCCCTTTTCAGACAATTACTTTCTGTGTGACCCCAGGTTATAAAGGGACATAGGTATTTAATGTCTTTGATACTGTTATCTTTTAGGTAAGTTTTTTGCAAGCCATGAAATACATTTAAATTCTTGTTCATATGATTATGACTTGTAGAGGGGAGGTCCAGATTTACAGTTTCCTTAGGCTAGACAATTCCTGGTGATTAAACTACTTCTATTAGTGTAGATCACCAATAATTTTGCAACTTAGAAGACCCAGACAGTTGTCTAGAGCACTATTAGGTAGAGTTACTTGCGTAAAGTTATATAACCAGTTGGTGTCATAAGATTGGATATTTAGACTTTGAAGCCTGTATTCAGTTCATTAGTGAATACTTCCTCTAAGATCATCATCATCAATATTATTCTTCTTTTTAAACCTTCATCTTCCATCTTAGAATCAATACTGTGTATTGATTCCAAGGTAGAAGAGAGGTAAGAGGTAGGCAATGGGGTTTACTTGACTTACCCAGAGTCACACAGCTAGGAACTGTCTAAGATCAAATTTGAACCCAATACCCCCCATCTCTAGACCTGTCTTTCATTCTAATGAGCTATCTAGCTGCCTAATCAATTATTCTTTAATGTGATGTCTATATACATGGTTCTTCCTATTGAAAAAAATTGAGATTATTAACTCAATATGTAAAAGACTTGGGGGGGGAGGGGAAGAAGGTGACAAATTTGGTAAAATATAATTCATTCATTCCAAAGGGGATGTAGAATATGATTAAATCTGCTATTTTCCAGGGATTCTAACAATTTAAAACCACTCATACTTTTATTTTGAAAGAAATAAATAAGTGAACCAACATGGTATAGAAAAAAGAAAACCATCCTGAAGTAGAAAAAATAAAATTAAAACCTGGCTTCAGGTTCTACCTCTGACACATGTGGGCTGTGTAACCAAGGGGAAGTTCCTTCACTTCTCTTGCTTCTCAGAGAATGGTCAAGAGTCTTCTAGAATTCTCTAAAATGTTTCCAGTTATGCTGCTAGTGTTCCTAATATTGAACTATCCTGCATTTCTTGTATGAAATCCATCTTTACATAGTTGTGGTCTTTATGATATATGTTGCTATAATCTCCTTGTTAGTATTTTGTTAAACATTTTGCATTAATATTCAAAACAGATATTGGCTTATATTTTTCCCATTTTTTCTTTTCCTGAGTTAGATATCAAAATATTCATGTCATAAAAGGAATTTTAGTAGAATTTCTTCTTCAGCTATTTTTGCACATAGTTTATACATTATTGGAATTAGTTATCCTTTAAATATTTGGTAGACATCACTTATGAATCTGTTTGTCCCTGGAGGTTTTTTCTTAGAGGATTCATTAATGACTTATACAATTACTTTTTCTGATAGAAGGCTGTTTAAGTATTCTATTTCCTTTTCTGTTAATGTAGACTATTTATGTATTTTTTTTTAAAATTCATATATTTTGCTCCTAAAAAGCTTTCAAAGACAAGACTATTTTTACTATAATACTAAAATATTATTTTATATTAAAAAGTTCTAACCTTTTTGCTCTAGGCAATATTCTAATGCTTATCAACTAAGAGAGAGATTCCCACCTGCATCTGTAGAGGGAATTTCCTCATCTGGAAGTACCCTATGCTAGTAAAATCACCAGTCCATTCCCTATCCCCTCTCTTTAGTAGTATAGCCAATCCAAAGAAATTATAAAGAATTTATATGTTCTAATCATAACAGGCAAATAAAAAAGATAGTCTTGCAGATGCCATTAAGACATTATTTAGTTCTGTGTTGATATATGATTATTGTAGTTACAGGTGATGAGATTTAAGCATCTTTTCTTACTTTTCACTATTTTATTTTATATATAAAAGGGTGCTTTGCAAATTGGAGTAGGACGTGGCTATTGTTTTTAAAATGTTAGTGCATAATGTTGGGACTCATAAAATCTGTTTTCTTTATTGGCAAGATAGTTAAGTGGTGCTGAAAATCTCATAATTAACAATCATCTAATTCAATTTTTTCTCAATGTCACTGGGTGTTTATGATTTCAGGGTCAGAGATATCAGATTCTAGTTAATTTTAAAAATGTGCTATACCTTCTTCCCTTGATACTTATTGATAAATCAGTACAGAAAAACACAATTTAATTTGAAGCCTTCCTTTCTTTTCATATTTATATTCATCTCAGAAAATGGTGAGAATAGAAGAAAAATAGTTGACCTAACTGCAGTTAGTAGTGCAAATTCCAATTGGGCACCTAGGTGGCACATTGCCAAGCCAGGAGTCAGGAAGACTCATCTTCCTTAGTTTAAATATGGCCTCATACAGTAACTGGCCAAATGAATCTGGGCAGGTCATTTAACCCTGTTGACCTCAGTTCCTTCATCTATAAAATGAGCCTGAGGATGAAATGGGAAATGACTCTAGTATCTTAGTCAAGAAAACTACAAATAGGATCATGTAGAATGTGACATGACTGACAAAATGAATAAAATTATAAATTTCTACCACCCTTTTCTCTTCTACTCATATAACTTGTAACTTAGGGAATGAAATTTCCCTAATAATATTTTTCAATAATGATGATCTGGCCTATCATCTCATTTGTCCAATTTAATTTTTCTTAGGTTTTCCAAAGATATTTACAATGGTGACTAAATAATCACTTATCAGTTACTTATTTTATATTCTAACTGGCTTATGTTATTGACTCTTACTTAACATATAGCTCTTTGCAATATTTGTTATATTTTTCTGTCTTATTTCTGTCCTTGGGTTCACCCTGCTTTAATTCTTTCTTACTTTTACCTTTGGGGTAACTCTAAATTGTTCTCTGCAGTCCCTTCCACAAATCCCTTTAAAATGTACTATATTATATAGTTTACTAAAATTTAATTTTCACTGTTATGAACAATTTCTCTGTTTTGCTAAAAATAATTTTGATTCGATGAAGGGGAAAGAGAATCTACCACAAAAGAGAATAAAAGTGGCAGATATAAGAAAAGTATAATTGCAATTTATAATAAAATACATCTGTGGTTTCCTAGAATGGATGTTGGACCTTTTTCTACTTTTAGCTTCTTGTTCAGATTAGTATAATGGGAGAGAAAGACATCTTGGAAAGTTAATAATGGGTAAAGTGAGGAAAGGGTTTCACAGATATAATTCTAAACCAAAGTCATTAATATTATAGTTGCTAAAATATACATACAGGTTGAAAAGCCAAAATAACAAATTCATTCCATTTTCTTGTGTAATTATGCCTCATTAGGTTGAGTATAGTTTTAACCTGCAAAGATAGTCACTTAAGGAACAAACTGTTAGTTTTTCCTTTAAGTCCTTTGTCTTCCAGAAACTAATTTTTTGAAGGTATTAGTAATTCTATTTCAAACTCCACAGCCTCAGAATGATTTGAAATAGGCATTTCTCTAGACTTTACAAATTTCCATGCTAATATTTTGCCATGCAAACACATGTAGTAAAAACATGATAATGTAAACAAGCTTATGTAACATTGAGGAAAATAATTCTAAGGCAAGAGTACAAGATAATGAATACTCATTTACGTAATTTATCATTTGGGGAGTTTGTGGTGTTTATATTATGGAATGTGTGACTGTATTACAGATATTTTGGGTTATTATAGGGGAAAAAGGAAAATAGCACCTCATTTTCACTTAGGGAAAGATTTATGGAGGAGGTGGGAAGTACAGTACTTGTTTCTTTTTTGATCCTAAGATTAAATAACTATTTGCATCCATATGGGAAAAAATCTTTTTTTTCAGATTAAATTCTTTGAAAGTAAAATTTCTTTTAATCAAGGCTCATAGAATTAATATTTTAAATATTAGTAAATTATTATTATTATTATTATATGATTTTTAACAAAATTTCCCCCTCATATATTTGTTTGAATGCTTAATACTATGGAAAGCTTCCAAATTTTTTTACTAGTTTAATTATTCAAGTTGTCTTACTGATTAAGAAATGATAAACAATTGTCAGCAGTATACTGAATGAACTCATACCTACTCTTGACACTCTATCTTAAAACCAGATTCATTTTTTAATTTCTTTTTCTCTCAAAAGAACTATTTTTATTTGCCCAGTCTGAACTTTCTAGAATCTCTTGGCTTTTATACTACCTACGTGTATTTGGTCCTTAAAAATACTTCATATTGTACAACTTCCTTTCTTGTTCCTTGTTTCTAGCCTTGTTTTCCTAATTCATGGTTTACTGAAAGAGTTATACCTATTTTGTAACAATAGCCTTTTGGCTCATCCTATACTCTCATTCATTTCTTTGCCTTGCCTACTGACTTCATGGTCCCCTGCTCAAAAGATTCCTTTTTTTTTTTTACAGCATCTAGAGGAAACTATTCAGTTTGGTTTTAAAGAACTACAAAATGGAGTTCTAATTAACCTCTATTAAAAATATTTTGTTTTAATCAGCAAAAATCTGCCTTCTCATCTGCAGTCCTCAACCTTCCTTCCTCTCCATTGTGAATATAATTAATGAAAACAAATTCCAAAAAATATATTTGCCTCATTCTGAATTTTGAGTCCTTCACCTCTCTATTAGGAAGTAGGCAACATGTTTTTCTTTAGTCCTCTTGAAACCTGATTGGCTATTATCCCGATCAGAATTTCACAGAATAGTATTCTATCACATTTACATTCTATAACTTATCCATCCATTCCCAAATTTATGTACATTGCTTAAGATTTCCATTATTTGACCCTTTGGTATTTTTTGTATATCTTTGTTAGAATTGACTCCTCCCTCAAACTAATTTAACTCTAATTTTCTCTCCTCCATCTCTCTTTTCCCTCCTGTTTCATTCCTGAATGGAATATATTTCTTTATCCACTTATGCATATGTAATTTTTTTTTACCAATTCAAATAAGACTTTGGTTCAAGTGCCAACCACTCTTCATCAACTTGTTTCTACAGATATCTACTTGTTCACCCTAAGATAATTTACCTAAACCATCCTTACCTTCTCCTGTCCACCTTGTAGTCTGCTTCCCTTCTCTTTCTGTTCTTTCCTTAAGGTTATCAAGACCATAAAATAGAACCACTCTTGATTCTGCCAACAGCCTTACCCACTGAAGCATTGCCTCTCTCCTGACAGTTTTTGCTCTTCCTTTCCTCACCTGTAGGGGAACCCCAACTTAACCCTTTCCTTCCTCCCTTCCACAACTGACCTAATTTCCCAACCACTCTCCAGTTAGTTCTCTTTGGAAAGATGGCTTTAAGAGTGTGAGAGCTGATGAACTATGCAGGATTTTCTTTGATATGAAACTTCTTAGATGTTCCACACCAGGAGAAGTCAAGAAAATAAAGAAAACACATGTTTTTGGCTCAGTGATGACAGAAGAAAATGTGGAAGAAGGCAAAGATAGCTTAGAAGAAAGTGTAGGTGTTAACCCTTACTCATCCTTTCAAGCATTTTGTGGGAATGCATCTTAAAAAGGATTGTCTCCTATGATGCAAGCTTTGAAACAAAGAAATCAAGAAGAGTTCATTTCTCCCTCCACCCCCTCATGGCACCAGAAACAATTGCCACCTCTCAAATACAAAATAGTCTTTAAAAGTTCTAAGGATTCAATCAAAAAGAAATTCCAAGGCATTTAACACAATTAAATATTAATAAAATAGGCCAGAAGACTTCAGATGGGCTTGAATTGCTTAGATACTTAAGGAATCCTTTATTGTAGTTTTTGAAAACAGTTCTGGATGGATGATCATTCAATTCCAGAAATAGAAAAGCTTCCACATTTTAATGTATCTTTTCACTAAATGTGCAAAACAAATCCATTTAGACCAAAATTTCATTGAGGGATAGCCGCCTTGTTCTGGATTAAACTATATATTATATAAACCTATGTATAATAACTCAAAATTAATCTAAAGTCTAAAGTTTCATGGTTGTAAATTATTTATTTTTTGCTGGCTAACATTCTACTAGGCAAATTACCATTGAAATGATTGTTGAAGATGAGGGTTTTTAATTATCCAATTAAAACAAAAAAACAAATTGCCTATAAGGATAGAATGGCAAATTAAAAGACATTTTTGTGATTTATACAGTTATTGTCTCTTTTTTGATTACCACATTGGTTATAATCTGATGACAATTTTGGCCTAAATTTTTTCATGGCCTATATTTTGTTTCTATCTTCGTCTTTCTCTCTCCCACTCTCAGAATAGTGACTTGCAATCCAATATTAGACTAAACCAACAAACATTTGTTAAGTGCCTACCTAATAGTAGTAATGATGAATGGGATGTTCCAGGATGAACACCTCACACAAACACATGTGAAGGTCTGCAGACCCCCTCCCACAACCTCCTTTGACCCTATCTCATGTCCAAGAAACTGAAGCAGCTACAGTGAGCACACTCCAGCAAAACCCTCTGGACAGAGAGGCCAACACAGGCCAATGGGTACCGGCAAGCCCTTAACCAGTTGGTTGGTAACCCAGAGGTCATCTACCCCAAGCACAGGAAGACACACACACACACACACACACACACACACACACACACACACACACACACACACACACACCCAGGAGGAATGGGGTGACAAGAACAACCTATACCCAGGGGATATAAGGGCAAAGGAAACTGGTATCACAGGGCACCCAGAACCTGGCCAGACACTGAAGATGCTATCTGGAACATGCCAGCCATCCCAATCTGCCCTGGTAATTGAAACCTGAATAACTCTAGAAGAAAGTGAGGTGGGCAACCCTACCTTATGAGTAAGTCATCAGTCTATCATTTATTTTCTTCAAAAAGGAAGATGTTGGAGGCACCTATGCAGCTCAGTAGATAGAGACCCAGGGCTAGAAATGGGATGTCCTGGGTTCAAATGTGGCCTTGGACACTTCCTAGCTGTGGAACCATGGGCAAGTCACTTAACACTCATTGCCTGGTCCCTACCACTCTTCTGCCTTGCCACCAATATACAATATTGATTCTAAGAGGGAAGATAAAGGTTAAAAAAAAAGCTAAAAACTAAAGCACCAACAAAATAGTAGTAAGGAAAGCAGTGTACCATAATGGATTAGAGGGTTAGCCTTGAAAGCTAGAAAAACCTGGGTTCTAACCTTCTTTAGACTCAGGATAAATAGAATACTTACTATTAAATAGAATAAAAATTTCTCAGGCTAAATAGAAACTTGCTTTAAATATTTGAATGAATGGAGAACATTTCTCCTCACAAATTCTAAAACCAACACTAATCCACTAAATATGTTAGTAACTAATATCAAGCTATCTTAACTTTAATTGGTAATGTGTGATAAATAAAAACTGCCTTAAAATTATATACACTAGCAGGAAAAGTTAAACTTTCAAAGTATGATTTAAAACATATAGAACATCAAAGAAACTCCTTGAACTTATGATAAAGTTCTTCTATTCACTTGTTCTGATGAACTAATCTCATTCTGAACATCACAGTGCATTTTGGAGTGATTATATAATACTTTTATGTTACTCCAAATTATTACATAAAACAAATCATAGCACTACAGTAACTTGATTTGTCAATGAAATGACAGTACATTGTGTCGACAAGCTAGGAGCCTTGTAACATCTTGAATCATGTATCCTTCAGAATTTGACTGTTTCTAGTACAGTAAACTGTGCAAGACCAAGCAGATATTTACTTTGAGACATGGGGAAATTTCTTAATTTTCTATAGAGTTATGTTGATTGTATGTGAATGTATTACAGGTTTGAAAGATAATATTCACTTTAATCATGTGCTTTTTGAACATTTTTAGTGATTGTCTTACCACCAGGGGCAAAAGACTTTTGAACAGTGTAGAGATGAGAAAACAAATCTAAACTTAACATGCATTGGCTTTATTTCATAAAGAAAAAAATATATATATATGCATATATATATATTTTTAAAGAACCACTTCTGTGCCTACTTGGATTCTCTCTAGGAGCCATGATGAAAACAGAGTTCAGAAGAAAAAATATATATTCCCTCCTCATATTTGAAAGTAAATGGCTTATCTTTGTTCATTCCTTTAACATTATGAACACAAGCTGATATTTGAAGAGCACTGCTGATTTTAGGAGGAGGAAAAATGGAGGCATAACATTGTAGGCACATGGAACCTGGAGTCTTCTCCCTGTGCAAAAAGCCAGAATCCAGAAATCAGATGCCTTTAAGGGGCTACCTAAATTGAGAATTAAAGTTCTAATCTGATTATGCTAATCCACTGCATGCTGATGCCATCTGTAACTTTCATTGACCACAAGAAATATAAAGTTTTAATACTGAAAGTTCAAACCAGCTAACAACACTGGGGCAGATGAAGTATTAGGAATAGCTAAGATTACATATACAGTCAAGCTGATTTTGATGAGTATGTTCAGAATGAATAGAGAAAAGATGCTTAAAAACTAATTATGATAGGAAGAGATAGGGCATGGACAACAAAATGTCAGAAAGCAAATATTTTAAAAATGCATTGACCTGTAATCTGGGAAAAAAAATTTAAATTTATTATTTAAAAAGAAAAACAAAAAATAATTGTGATAGTAGAATGAGGTGAGTATGGATTTTTCACTAAATCTCCAAATATTAATATAGAACTCCTAGATTAAATTTGGGTGAACAAATGACTTCTCTGTAACACAGTGAGTATAAAACTTATAGATCTTCTATCCCCAAGAAGTGGTCCTGGCAGGAAATAGAAAAATTTTGGTAACAAAATATAAACAACTAAGTCATAAATAACTGCCAAGAAAATCTGGTACTATTTGTCCTCTTAAGTTTTATTTCAGGAAAGAAAACCATGACCTCCCACAGTTACTCCTTTGAGACTCTTGTTGGCAATGAAATGTTGGACTGGATGGAACCTATGTTTAACCCAATAAAGCATTTCCTGGAATCTTAATTTTCCTTTACTTACATCAGTGTTCAGAGTTTGGGGTTTTGCCAATCTATAAAATTAAATAAAATTAATGGTTCAAAAAATGTTCCCTGTAAGCTTTCAGCTTTCTATGTTTTGATTCAGTCATGCTAATCACAGATGTTTGAATTTGATTTAACATCCCCCAAATCTATTTTCCAACATAAGGAAAACCTGTCAAACAGGCTAGACACAAATGCCACTGGCAGTACTTAAAAAGATTTTAAGCCCAGAAAATAATGTTGCCAGACTCTAAATATCTTTTTTTTTTAAATCACCTCCAGATTTCCTAGAAACTAAATTAAATTAGAGAGATTATTTGTCTAGTATGAAAGAAGGAGGGGGGGATAGAAAGATTAGTTAAATATAATTATTCAAAGCTGTATTAAACTTAACTGATAAGTTCAGTTAAGATAAAAAAAAGACTGTTGCTGGTTTCTGCTACACTTTTCCCATTTATTTTCATATTTTTAAAATGTAACAATAATATAATATATACAAATTGTCATAAACATGTAACAAATTACAAAAAAATACTTATTCAATAGAAACTAATTCTCCCACTAATCTCCAAAAATCTGTCTCATATTTATTCTTTCTCTCCTTCCTACTCTTTCACTTTTCCCAAGAAGGCAGGTAATAATAATATAGGCTTCACATATATTTTCAGATAATATATATTTCCCTGTTCATCCTGTTGTGAAACAAGATACATATTAGCTACATTAAGAAAAATTTATGAATGAAATAAAGTGTAGAATGGAATGTTTTAATCTTTATCCATACTTCCTTAGTTCTTCCCATGGCAGTGGATATCCCTTTTCATCATGAGTCCATAGGATTTGTCCTGGATCCTTATCTTGTTGATAATTAAGTCACTCACAGTTGGACATAACACATTATTGTTCTTACTGTGTATTATGTTCTGGTTCTTCTCACTTCACTTTGCATCACTTCTTGTAAGTCTTTCCAGGTTGTTTTTTGTTGTTGTTGTTTTTTTATTTGTTTGTTTTTGTGGTCATCTTCTTTGTGATTTCTTAGGGCAAACAAGTATTCCATTCTAAGTATGTACCACAGCTTTTTCAATCACTCCCAGACTGATAGATATCCCTTTGGTTTCTAGTTCTTTGCACTGTAAAAAAGAACTGCTATAAATATTTTAGAACATAAAGTTTCTTCTTTGCTTTTTTCTTCTTCTCTTGTTTTTCTTTTGATTTTCTAAACCTAATAGTGGTATTACTCGGTCAAAAAGTATACATAGTTTCATATCTTTTTGAGTATAACTGTATATTAGAATTCTGCTACATATTTAAATGAAGTGGGGGTGGATTGTTTCTTAATAGTTAATAAAAAAGAAAACCATCATCTGATGAACAAATTACACTATTAAGCCTCTAAAATTATATTCTGAACCAAACAAAAGAGAGTGCATTCTACTCCACTTCCTTGCAAAAAAGTTGATTTGTTTCTATAGTAGAACTCACTACCCATAGCAAAGTCTCAGAAAACTCTTGATTCCATATCAACTTTAATATAAATTAGAAATAAAAATACAATGTGTTATCATAGAAAGAGCCATAGAAAGTCTGATGGGAGTCCTCCTCCACTGAGGAAGCATGTGAATTTGTATAAATGGTTTCAACTCCTTAATTTCCTCATTTATTACCTGTAGGAATGAGATGATCTCTCAGTTATTTAAAAATTTGCAATTTGAAGATTCATTGATTTCTAAATACAAAACATGCCCAATTTCTTCAACACATCTTACAATCCCAATATAGGTTTGTTTGGAAATGTGAGCTCACATCTTATAGATTATAAATAATGATTGCAAGTACATCCTGCAGCCTTATTAGATAATATGGCTTTGAGGGGTTGCCAGAATAAACCAGGAATTAAAGTTCTTCTTTTCACACTGCTATCTCACTCTGCATACTGATGCTAATTATTACTTTCCCTGACCATAAAGTGTCTGAAGTTTTAATTCTGAAAGCTCTTACCAGTTAAAGGCACTGAAGATGCTAATTTATATTGATTAATATAGCCAGAGTTCAGGCTAGTTGAATTAGCCAGGAGTTTGGGGTTCTGATTCAAATGTCTAGGGCAATATAGACAATTTTTTGTTTTCCCTTGGTGCATTGGAACAACTGTGAGGTTATATTTGCCTGGAGTAAAGAATACACTGCCAGTAGGCATTACAACTTTAGAACTGATTTCTCTAGTACTCAAATATTGTGATTTTTGTAGAGAGTCCTATATAATCCTAAGGATTCCATCCATGATTAATTTCTAAGGGTTCTGTGAAAGAACATATGGCCATGGAAGACATTTCAAATTTCTGTCTGCTTCTTTATCCTTAGACTCTCCTCCTGCACCATAGCTAAGAGTTGCATTTCCAGACCATGCGAACCAACACAGAAGTGCCTCTCAAACTTAAAGCTTTTTTTTTTTTAATTGTGGAATATTTTTTCAATGAGGTCTGACTTTTTGGCACCCCATCTGGCATTTTCCTGGCAAAGATATCAGAGTGGTTTGCCATTTCCTTCTACAGATCATTTTATAGATGTGAAAACTGAGGCAAACAAGGTTAAGTGACTTGTCTAGAATCCCACAGCTTGAAACTTCCCCTACCTGTAGTCAAGTATGATAGCTGCATGGTATAGTAAAGAGAGTTCTGGGTCTTAAATAAGGAGATTAGTATTAAAATTCCTTCACACATTTCAAGTTCACTGAGTCTATTAACTTGAGCAAGTCATTTCCCTCCCTGTGGGATTAAATTTCTTTATCTGTGGTATTCATTCATTCTAATGAAAATTATTCAATTATGAAGCACTAACTATAAGAAGCTTGGATGTACTGACTCCATAAGTCTCCCTACTCCATGCATTTTCACTTACCAACTCCCATTTAAAAAATGTTTCTGTCTTCTAATCACCACCCAATGATTTTCCTGGCTTCCTTCAAATATAAGCTAAAATCCAACCTTCTCAAGGAGGACTTTATGAAGGTCTGACTATTAGTATCTCCATCTATTACATCCAATTTATTCTGTCTTTATCTACTTTTTGTATAGTTGTTTGCATGTTGTCTTCCCAAATGAATCATAAGTTCCTTGAAACAATGAGCTGTTTTTGCTTTTCTATGAATCCTACTTGCTCAGGACAGTGGCAGGCACATAGTAGGTGCTTAATAAACAATTGAGGGCTTGTTGGCTTAAAGATCCCTTCCAATGAGGAAATTTTATAATTTTGTATATTCATTCTACTCTTTGTGATTACAAATTTCAAAATACGAGGAATTTGCCTTTCTTGTTTTAATTAATAATTGAGAAATATGCAGAAATATTTAAATTTCATTTTGGGTAGATAAAATTCTATGGTTTTCTTATCTGTTTTTCAGATTTCTTTAATCCAAGTATTTAACTAATTAGATCTGATAAGTGTTTACAGATCATTATTAATGAATGTGCCTTGTGGATTTGTAACATCTGCATATCAGGGAATTTTCATTTTAACATAATATCCAAGTTGTTTGTGTGAATAATTAACTGGACAAATAAGCAAACATACAAATCCCTCACTCTATCCCTTTGGTGTCTGAAAGAAAATCAGTTCTTTCATGAAAACCCTCCTCAGTTGTTAACATTGTAAACCTCATTACTGAAAAATGCTATTTTGAAATGTTTTTATTAACATTTTGATGCTTTGTGTTAAATTCAATTCAGTAATCATTTTAAAGATCTATTATTTATAAACACACTGTGCCAAATGCTTTTGATACAATTGTGAAAACAATACTATTTTCTATTGTTTCCATGGGTGGGACAGGACTTATTTTTGGTCTGAGTATCAGTATGTGCTATATGCGCATGTATAGAGATACATATATGTACCTTTACACATATAATACATATGAGGGGTACATATAAATGTGTGGGTATATAAATCATGTGTATATACATGTATGTACATACATATACATGCCCCTATACATTTCCCTGAGAAATATAGTAAAAAAAATCTATAATGGATCATTAAAGTTTTATTAAGTACCTCTTATGTTTCAGACACTGTGATGGGTTTGGATACAAGTCAAAACATGAATCCTACTACACATGTATTTAAAAATATAACATTTATACATACATGCATGTATGAATAGGCATGTAGGTGATGCAGTAGAGAGTGCCTCATATGAAGTCAGGCAGACTTATCTTCCTAAGTTTAAATTTGGTCTCGGACACTTACTAGCTAGGTAAATCACTAAATGTCATTCAGCTTAGTTTTCTCATTAGTAAAATGACCTGGAGAATGAAATGGCAAACTGCTCCAGTATCTTTCCCCAGAAAACCCCAAATGGGGACAAGAATAGTAGGACACAACTGAAAATAATTAAACAATAACATATGCATCTAGGGGGGAGGGGGAGGGGTTAAGTGACTTGCCCAAGGTCACATAGCTAGTAAGTGTCTGAGGCCACATTTGAACTCAGGTCTTCTAGCCTCCAGGCATCCTGTTCTATCTCCTGATGGATAATCACTCATTGTGCATGTTTAAATTTGACAAGAGGACTAGTCAGGACACTTCCAACTCTTAAAAATTCTCTGATACTGTATTTTTTAAATTTTACTTCAACTTTTCTCTCTATCTCTCTGAACAGGCATTAGAACATGATTATTAGTACAGAGAACTCCCACTGAAGCAATTACCTTCATAAATACTGGTCACCATTTTCCTGTAACTTACAAAACTTAAAGATTATTTACACAGACTTCTCTCTTCTATGCCATACAGCATTACACCTCTCACAATCTCTATCTTTACCTCTATCTCTAATCCTAATCTATTTTTTTTTCCAAATCCTTTTATCAGTATTGATTTTGTAGCCTTATCTTATCAGACATTCTCCCTTCCTGACACTAGAATTACAACAATTTTGAAGCTTATAATGCAATTGCCTTCCTTCAGAATCCATTGCTATTAGGTATCTTGCTTTTTTGGTGACAAAAAAAAAAAGGAATAGAAAAGATACAGAAAAGTTGAATGTGGCCCTTGTAGCAGACCTAAGCATCCTAGGCTTATGAAGCCAGAGTTGAAAGTACCTCAGGGGACATTTTGTCTTATACCTTCATTTTACACTTGAAGAACTGAGGTCCAAATGACTTGTCCAAAGTCAACGATAGAATATATATCAGAGTAAAATCTGTCATTGCTGGCTAGTCAGTGGTATTCATTGAGTATCTCTTTGTTTCATTCTACTTTCTTAACTCCTTAAAATCCATAGGGAAAATAAAGCATTGTTCCAGCTGGCAGAACTTATAATTGAATTGTGTGTATGTATACAGACACACAATTCAATTATGGGTATATATATATATATGTAAACACACACACATGTATGTCTATATGTACATGTCTATATTTATATACATATATGTTTATATATGCATATATAATTAAAATTATAACAACAATTAATATAAAATCATATAAATTATAGAAAAATTATTATTCAATGGAAATCAGTATTTTCTCATACTCAAATAAATCTCTAATTTCTTTGCCATTCATATTTGCTTCTCTGCAGCACTGGAATTTATTTGTACCAATCATCCTTCATATGTCCTATCTGTGTCCTACTATAAGTTTAAACAAAAGGTTTCACCATGGGTGCAGTGAGGTGTCTCAGTGGATGAAGGACCAAGTCTAAAAAGGATATTGGGTTCAAATTTGACCTCAATTACTTCCTAGCTATGTGACCTTGAGCATGTCATTTAACCCCTATTGCCTAGCCCTTACCCATCTTCTGCCTTGGGACTAATACACAGTATTGATTCTAAGATGGAAGATAAGAGGTTCAACCCACCTGCTCAAAGCCTTCCTCATTTTTGTCCTGACATCAAGAGTGTTTCAGGGGAGCATATTGGTTATTCCTTAATGGCTCCATGTAATTAACCCATTTTGCTTTATATTTACCCATTTCTTTGAAGCCATCTTCACCCTGAGTCTTAACGATATGTAGCATGAAATATATTTCTACTTTCTTATATCTACCATGAGTTTCTTTCTTGCCCTCTGGGTAATATTCATTTTCAGTTATTCGAGACTTCAGGGTTCTGTGACTCACAGCTATATAGTAGCCTCTAAAATAGACCAAGTGTGCTTTCTAAGTAACAAACTAGTTTTTTATGGAGAGTCTCAATAACACTTACTGATGAATTATGTGAGGTGGTCTTGGCAACTCTGGAAACAAAGAAAAATATAGACAAACTGAAATAAAAGATTTAGAGAAATCAACTAAATAATGGTGACATATATATATTTATATATATACATTTATAAGCATTTTAATTTAATAATCTAGGCACAAGATATGCCATTCTATCTGTAGTCCTTCTTGTGGCTTAGCTCCCACATTTCCTTTGTTATCATCATCACCACTGTCTTCAAAAAACATCTAGTATTAATATGGTACTTTAAGGGTGTGTGGAGCACTTTCCATTGTTCTGTTCAGTTCTGGTTCAGATTCCAAGGAAACACACATAGTAATGCAACACACAAGAGGTACTTCATTAACCAAACTGCAGTTTGGGGCTCAGCCCTAAAAGTGACTGGCCCCGGATCTGGGGTTTGCAGGCTTTTTATACACTTTTATGGTAGGGAGTGCAGAGGAATTCCTGCGGTGGGGTTCAGTCTTGAGAACAAGGCAACAAAACTGAAGACACATCAATCTTAGTCCCAGATGCTTCCCTTTAATATATGGTCTGGCCAGTAATCTAGGTCAGGTCAGTGAAACCTGAAGTTCTGAGATAACATATCCTTGTGAAACTACATAAATAAGGACATGTCAATCTTAGTTCTTGGGATAAGGGATCCATTAGGGCGTCATTTGTAGAGCAAGTTCCCATAATAACATGTTTCTTCAACATATGTTTTCTCATTCAACTTTCATAATACCTCCAAGACACACCACTATTATTTCCATTTTGCATATGAGGAACTCGAGACCAAAGTTGTTTAGCAACATGTTCAGCAAAGTTAAACAAAATATTAAGATGGCCCAATATTATATATGTATATCATGTCCCACATTGAATGTTCTTTACCTCTGCAAAGAAGTAGGGGTTTTTGTATTAGTTCTCTCCTTTGGGACCAAGTTTGTTTATTGTAATTTCTTACTTTCAAATTTGACTTTGTTGTTTCAATTTACATTATTGTGGCCATTTCCCCCCCTGGATCTGTATATATTACTTTGTAACAATTATAGTAGAAAGAGTTTAGGCATTGGTATCAAAAGATTTGTGTTTAAATTCAAGCTCTGATTGAACTAGACAGCCAATATGGTCCCTTTTATCTCCTGTTATATCATGATAACTTTTTCTAAGCATCTCTGTATTAATCACATACATTGTTTTACTTTTGATTTACCATATATTTTAAAATATATAACAACATAAATTGTATATATATATATAGTATATATTGTGAATAATATTAAATATACACAAAATAAATTTTAGTATATTTGTTATAAATATGTAATAAATTATATTAAATATGCTTACCCAAGAGAAAAAAAAAATTTTACATTAGCTATATCCAAAAATCTTTTATTCTTTTATTTCCTCCTTCCATCCCTCTCCCCTACCCCAGAAGACATAGTCATATTCCATTATATTTATATAACTGAAATTGAATAGCGATTTCCTGATCCTAATCTTTTGTCATTTTTGCCAATTTGTTAATTGTGAGGTAAAACCTCAGGGTTATTTTGACTTGAATTGCTTATATAATTCTTGATTTGGATAATCTTCCATAGATTTGTTAAATTTGTGATTCTTTCAACAATTTTTCTTCATATCCTTTTACTATTTCAATTGGGAAATGATTTTTAGCCTTATATATTTTTATTAGTTGTCTGTATTTCTTACAGATCCTTACTAGGGGCACTGATATTATATTATATAAGATATATATAAGATTGTATATAAGATTATTTTCCCAGCCACCCATTTCCTTTCTTATGCTATTTAGATTTTTGTTCTTATGAAACTTTTATACTTTCATGAAATTGAATATACCTATTTTATCTTTAATAATCTACTCTATCCTTTCTTTACTTAAATATTTACCTCCTGTCCATACCTGTGAAAGGTATACACTTCTTTTTCATTATTGCTAATGATTTGATCCTGTATATTTACATCATATATTCATTTTTAAAATGTATTAAGATATATGTTATAAATTATTGACAAACTTTAATTATACCAGAATGCATTCTTTTTCCCAGTAATTTTTTTCAAAAATAATTTATTTCCTTAGGTAATTTATGTTTTCAAGTTCATCAAACTCTGTTTTTAAGTTCAATTAATTTAGTCTTCCTTTTTTAGTCTGCTTTGTTGATTTACTTTTCTCTTTTTTAAATCAGTAACAAACAGATTTGATAAATACTGTTTTATAATACAGTGTATCTCAAAAATAGAAAGTCCTATTTTTACTCTATTAATTTTTTCTGTTATTTCTTTTTATGTTCTAAAACTTTTGTTCCTTTAAATAAATTTATTATTTTCTATTTCTGAAAAGCATGTCTTTGTTAGTTTAACTGATATAATTAAAGCATAAGTTAACATTGGTAGTACTTAAATATTTTTTTATTATATTGACAGCTAAGCAATGAGTGCTGAATGCTCCTACAGCTATTTAATTTGTTTTGAGGAACATTTCTGCATTTAATCTATAAAGATATTGAGTGAATTGCTGCATTGGCTCAGAGATTTTATGCATTTTAAATCATTTTAAATGGGATTTCCCTTTTTATTATTGCCTCTTGATTTTTTTATTGAAATGTAGAAATGTTGTTGATTTATATTATTATATTTTGTAGCCTATAACTACTGAAGACATCAGAAGGACCAGGAATGTCAATTAATGCAAACATTTGTTTGATCCTTTGAAGTAATATTAAACTTTGGAGCTCCTGTTGTTCTCTCAATTTATTTCTTGACTGATTCTCTAGATTTTTTAAACAAGTTTTCAGATCACCAAGCCATGAGAAATAGTTTTGCTTATTACCTTTGGGCAGCAAAGTGGAATAGCCAATAGAGAAGTCAGAAAAATATGGGTTTAAATGTGGTCTTATATGCTTTCTAAATGTATTTTTCAGTTCCTCACCTATAAAATGGGATAACAATAGCATGTACTCCCAAATGCTGTTGCTAAGATCAAATGAGATAAAATTTTTAAAGCATTTAGCATAATTCCTGGTACATAATAGTCTCTTGATATGTGCTTTTTTCCCCTTCCTTCTGCTTTGCCTACCTTCAAGCATTTCCTTTCTTGCTTTTGCATATTGACATTTTCTGAACTATTTTGAATTAAAATGGGGAGAAGTGGCATTTTTCTCTATTCTTCATACTTACTACAAAAGCATTTATTCTTTAATCATTGTTTACAATGCTAGCTTTTGTTATAAGCAAATATTTTCTATTCTTTAAAGTCATACATCTATATATTTAGGGTTTTGACATAAATGAATGTTGGATCTTTCAATTTAATAATGGTTTGCATCTTTTACCTTTGTTTTCTTATGTGATTATTTAAATTCTTTTCCATAATTTGAACCGTCCTTGAAACTTGATTGTACTCAATATTTCCCTTAATAAATTTCTATAATGACTCTCCCCTGCTACCCTAATGTTTTCCTTAAAGTTTTTTTTAATAAATATTCATTAATTATATTAGTATATTATTCTCTTTACTCCATTCTACTTTAGGATTATCTTTGTTTCATGAAAGTCATTTGACACATTTCTGTCTAAGTTTTTAAGAATGTTTCATATAATATAGTGTTCAAATCTGGCCTCAGATACTTACTAGCTATGTGACCCTGAGCAAGTCACTTACCCCTTATTTGACTCAGTTCCTTATCTATAAGATGAACTGGAGAAAGAAATAGGGAACCATCCCACTATCTTTGCCAAGAAAACCCTAAATGGGGTCCTGAAGAATCTGACACAACTGAAAGGACAGTTCTTGTGTAGGCTGGATTACTCCTCCCATTTGTGATTTTTCTTCAAGATACTTCCTTGGTTTTTCTCTTTCTGGGGGAGAGGCTACCTGTATTGTTTTTGTTTCTTTTTTAACCAGGCCTTGGGCAATAATGAGGAAAATACTCATTTTATGACCAACTAGTTGAACAATTAATTGCTCCCCCACCTAGTGCTGACTCATTGCTGGGGCCACTTGATATAAATATTTTCTCTCTACTTTTGGATTTTGTAAAAAAATGAATCTATTTCTATTCTATGGCTCTGATAACCTGAAAAAGAGAAGGTCTGCAGCTTCAAATTTGACTGGCTCCTAAACAAAAATATCTCCTATCCACCATCTCCAAAATGCATTGCCCATAATAAACCCAGATTAGCAATCTAAGGATTTAACACAATCCAAATTCCTACCCAAATAAACACTTAAACAAATACAGATAAGATTTTTAAGAACTAGTATGAACTCGGAGTTCAGAGTAAAGGAATCAGTCTATTATACTTTCTAGGGAGATTAAGATAGGGAGAAAGGAAAGGAAGACTCATGAACTCTCATTTCAAACCTGTTTCACCAGGGTAATTTGTGTCTCTTTTCTCCTGCATGGCTTGACTATAGTGTGCCAATTTTTTCTTTGTTTATTGTTTGTTTGTGAGCACAAGCACCTAGTCCTCATGGCAATGGCCATAGCTTTCTTTCTGCTACCTCTCTTGGGTCTCCCACACACCCCAGGATTGATTTACTCTTTTTAGCTGTTTCCTTTTCCCCACTTCTGTATGATGTCATGATTTCTCACCCTTTTTTACTCATCATGACCCTTTTGAATAGGAGGGCAGATGAATGAGTCACCCAAATCCTCTTCCTATAATTAAAAGATCAGGGCATAAATCCTCCAGGGATGGAGTCAAGAAGGAAGATTCCTGGATATTTTGGAGTCATTGAGGTTTGATAGGAAGAAATGAGTCCTTGGCCTCAGAAAGGTCTGGATTCAACTTCTGAAGGTGACAGATTGATTTTGTTGTGAGCAGGTCATATAACCTCTTTGCTAAGTGAATGTGGACTATATGCTGACCCCCAATGAATGCATGTATTCTTATAGATGCTGATTTTTTTATCATTAAAATATCAGATTTTTAACTGAATTCAAAATGCAACTGTTAATATTTGTCAGTGCTTTATGCTTTAAAAGGTAAATTAAATAAACATTTCAAACAATCTTAAAAAGAAAAAAAAAAACTAATGGTTAATTCAACTGAGTATCTAACTGAGTACTTCAGGTAAGTGGATTTCATAGAAAACAAATTTAAGTAGTGTTTACCATCCAGAAGAAAAAACACACACACCACAAATCCTGTTTATAATGACATCATTTGTCCTGGGATGTATAAGGACCCTTTTCATATAATCATTACAGCCAAAATTAAATATATAATTTGCTACTTAATAAATGATATATGTTTTATAACTTCATTAAGGATGCCACCTTCCTTAATTGTCATGGACCAAAAGGTTGTCAGCGAGGTGTATATTAACTGTGGAGATAATAATGTTTTTATATGTTAATAATTTTAAAATGAATAACACATGTGCTGTTTTCCAGCCACATGGGGAAAATCATTTACATCTTTAAAGGCTTATTTTAGCATTAACCCCTTCATTTGAGGAGAGTGGATAACCTTGTGTAAAGTGCTAATTCTTTTTACATTAGTGCTAATAGCATGGATTTGGGGACCCACTGGTGTGAGAGGATTAAAAGCCACAGTTTAGGCAAGCATCACCATTTCAGAAATTAATCCTCGTTAGAGTGACCTAGTGGGACCATGTAACTTGATTTTCTGTCTATTGATTAGATGCCTCTTGTTTTTGTTATCATATGAACCTTCACAGAGACAGTATCATATGATGTAGAATTTTGAGTTAAAAGTAAGGTAACATTAAATGAAGCTGTTACCCAGAAGATCACTTAATAGCTAGGTGGTTTACAATAATAAATCTCAAGAAATAAGACAGCTCCTAAATATTTCCTTTAAGCAAATATGAAGCAAAAGCTATCACTGAATCATCCAGTTGTCAACTGATGCCTGAGCATCAGCTGCATAGCCAGGGATAATTGGCATTTTTCCCCTGCTTAGTTTCAGGTTGGGAGAGTAGTATACTCTGATATACTTCTCTGAATTTATGTGTCCTTGTATGTATGTATAAATGGATATATACATATGTGTATGTATATATGTATATATGTATGTATATATATGTATATAACACACATTCATATGAGAGACATAGGGGATATTTGTTTAGCTAGAACTATGTATTTTCTACAGCCTCTTTTCCTCACTCTACCCATACATGATAGCATATGATTGAGTTCAGAGGTTCTTGTGCCTCTTCTTTAAATTTTGTTGATAACTTTCCTTCTTATTTTGGAGCAGGTTTATTATATTCACACATACACACACACATGCACACAACTTACCTTTTATGCCCCAACTATTACAAAGGGAATATATATATATATATTTTACTTGTTAGTTCCTTTCTTAGAATAAGGGTCTGATCTCTGTTATTCAGAGAAATCTGGTCTTGAATCAGGGTTAGACTAGAATATGATTTAGAATCATTCTAAAGTATCATGACACCAGATAATCCATAAAGTATGTGTTTGGACTTCCACAATCAAGATCATATAAGCTTTACCAAATACCATTATAAAGAAGATAATGGAATGCACTACTTCAAACACCAAGTTCTTAGACTTACAGTCAAGATTAACTTAGCAAAATGAATATAATCCTATGTGAAGGGAAGCAATGAGAAGGGGTGTATGAATAGACCTTTATTGAAATAGGACCTTCAAGCATTCCTGATAATAAGACCAGAGCTTAATAGAATATTTGAAATATATACATTATATATATGTATATATATATATATATAATATATATATATTCACTGCCATACCTCTTTCTTATTTATTTTTTATTTGATTTATCTAAATTTGATAGTGGTTGGTTCAGGTCTCCCACTAGTATAGTTTTACTATCTATTTCCTTCTTCAATTCCCTTAGTTTCTCCATTAGAAATTTGGGTGCTATACCATTTGGTGCATACATGTTGATTAGTGATATTTCCTCGTTGTCTATACTCCCTTTTATCAGGATGTATTTCCCTTCCCTATCCCTTTTAATCAGGTCTTTTTTTGCTTTAGCTTTGTCAGATATCATGATTGCAACTCCTGCCTTCTTTCTGTCAGTTGACACCCAATAGGTCTTACTCCAACCTTTAAGTCTGACCTTATGAGTATCTACCCACCTCATGTGTGTTTCTTGAAGACAACATATAGTAGGGTTTTGGATTCTAATCCATTCTGCTATTCATCTACGTTTTATGGGTGAGTTCATCCCATTCATATTCAAAGTTATGATTGTCACTTGTGAATTTCCCAGCATTTTGATATCCTCCCCTAATTCTGACCTTTCTTTTTTTGCTATAACCTTTTAAACCAGTAGTCTACTTTAAATCAATCCCCCTAGTCCCCTCCCTTGCTATGCTTCCCTTTCTGGCCCCTCCCTTTTTGTTCCCTTCTTGTTTTTTTGGGGGGGTCTGCTAATTTCCCTCCCCCCTCTCCTTCCTTCCCTTTTTGAACTCCCTCCCCCACCTCCCCTTAGTTTTCCCTTCTCCCTTACCCTGTTGGATAACATAGAATTCAAGATCCCAATGGATCTAGATGCTCTTCCCTCTCAGAGTTGATTTCACTGAGAGTAAGGTTTAAGTAATACCAATTAGCACTCTCTTCCTCCCCTTCTTATAAGAGAATTCTTCTCCTCCCCTTCCCATGTGTATCTTTGTGTGACAAAGATTATTCTATTTAATTTATTTCTATTTCTTCAAGTATATCTTTGTACCATCATCAATCCCCCCTTTTTCTTTCTCTTATTTTCTCCAAATTATCTTAATGTCCCAGTCTTTCTCTATGAGTGATTCTTCTAATTACTCTATTAATGCATACAATTTTTGAGAGTTACACATAAAAATTTCCCCATATATTAATATATATATATATATATATATATATATATATAATGTGATCTAATTGTAGCCCTTATAGAAAAAAGTTTGAATAAAAGAAAAAAAATTTTTTTCTCCATTTCCCTTTCTTTCATATTTACCTTTTCATGTTTCTCTTGATCTTTGTGTTTGGATGTCAAACTTTACACTGAGTTCTGGTCTTTTCTTTAAAAATACTTGGGAATCTTCTGTTTTGTTGAATGCCCCTGGAAGTATATAGTCAGTTTTGATGGATAGGTGATCCTTGGTTGAAGACCCAACAGTTCTCGTGCCTTTCTGAATATCGTGTTCCAGGCCTTGTGGTCCTTCAGTGTAGCAGCTGCCAGATCTTGTGTGATCCTGATTGGTGCTACTTGGTATCTGAATTGTCTCCTTTGGGCTTCTTGTACGACTTTTTCCTTAGGTTGGAAGCTCTTGAATTTGGCAATTACATTCCTGGGAGTTGTCTTTTGGGGATTTAATATAGAGGGTATTCTATAAACCCTTTCAATTTCTTTTTTGCCCCCTTGTTCAAGGACTTCAGGGCAGTTTTCTTGAAGGATTTCTTGTAATATGGTATCAAGATTTCTGTTTATTTTTGGTTTTTCAGGTAGACCAATGATTCTCAAATTGTCTATCCTTCCTCTATTCTTGGTCTGTCACCTTGTCAGTGAGATATTTTATGTTTTCTTCTAATTCGTTAGTTTTTTTTTACTTTGTTTTATTACATTGTCTTCCAGTTGCTTAATTCTGGTCTTTAAAGCCTGGATTTCCTTTTCAGTTTGGTCTGCCATGCTTTTTGTGGCTTCCAGCTGTTTTTCCAATTGGGAGTTCTTGTCTCTCACACTGTTGTTCTCTCTTTGAATTTTTTCGCATTTTTCTTGCCAGAAGGCTACCATCTTTTGGATAAGCTCCAATTTGAATCCTTTCAGGGCTTGTGGACAATTTCAATTTTGGGGGGAAGGTTTTGATTTTGTTTGAATTTCATCCTCTTTTTACGCTGTAGCCTGGGTTTTCCCTCTGTAAAAGTTTTCAAGAGTCACTGTTTTCCTGTTTTTCTTGGAGGGTTGGTCTTGGGCATAATGAGCCATCCCTTTGGTGGTTTTCCCTTTCCTTTTTAGTCAGAAATCTGAGTGAGATGAGTGAGAGTGAGATGAGCAGGTTTTCTGTGGAGTTACGTGCCTCAGGCAGGTTCTGGAGTCTCCACAGCATCCACATTTGCTAGAGCGCCTGTAGTCTGTGCTCTCCAGTGCACAGGGGTCTCCTGTGTAACCACTCTCAGGGGTAGATATCTGGTAGTCCTTGCCAGTTCCCAAAGACCCGGGTTTGACCCCCAATCACTACAGAAAGGAGTGGGGCTTTTGCCTCAGGCAGGCTCTGGGGTCTCTACAGGCTCCCCGGTTTTCTAGAGCACCCATGGTCTGTGCTCTCCAGTGCGCAGGGGTCTCCTGTGTAATCGCTCTCAGCGGTAGATCTCTGGCAGTCCTAGTTAGATCCTAAGGACTCTGGTGTGCCCCTCACTCACTACAGAGACATCCCTTGCTCACTCGCTGTCTCTGGTGGGCGCGCTGATCCTGACTTTGCTTCCATAGGTGAGGTGAGGGAGGGTAGTTCAGATCACATTTGGGTGCGAGCTTTTTTTCCTTCTTATACTGTGGAAATGCTCAAACCCCATATACCTTCAATGCTGTGCCTTACTATAGAGTCCCTCCATTCTTCCAAAGATGATTTTTATGTTCTTTTGAGGTAGTCTATTTCGTTGGGTGCTGGGGAGAGGAAGCAATTCGCGTCTAGATTGCCCCCATGTTTACCTTTACCAGTAGTATCCTATTCACTGCCATAGAAAGAACCAATCCACTTCCATGAAAGGAACTGATGGCATCTGAATGCAGACCTAAGATTACCATTTTTCACTTTATTTCCTCCATGTATTTTTCTGTGATGTAAGCAATATGTCTTCTTTCCAACCTGATGAACATGGAAATATCTATTGTATTATAATGCATGGTCTTGGGATGGAGGAGGAGTGGGAAGGAAAAAGTGATCATGGATTGCAAAATGTCAGAAAATAATTATTAAAATTATATCGACATAAAATTTAAATTTAAATTAAATATTTTTAAAATATATGCAAAGAAGTCAAAAGAAATCTAAAAATATCAAGGCAAATGAGCAATGGGAATGTATTTAATAAGGATTATTTTTTCATCTTCAAACACAAAGAGGATAAAACAAGTGTCCCCTCAGAACCTTAATGATTTAAGGAGCCATTGAGAGTGTCCACTAAGGAGAAGACTGGAAACAATTTTGTTCTGTTTTGATAATCTTAAAAGAAAAAAGGAACGGGGGAACAAAAAGGAATACAGTATAGAAGAAAAATGAAGAGAGAGAGTGGGGTACGTGTCTATAAAGTTATGATCTATAATAGATATGATGGCAGTTATTTGAATCTAAAATTTTTAAGGCTTTAATTTGGGACTTGTCATCTAAAGCTCTTTATAAGTTCTAGCAAGTAAAAACTCCATTTTCCATTTCTATGTTTTGTATTATCTCTCTATCTCATATAGGGACTACTATTCTTCCCAACTGCTGCTTCCCTAGCTTCCTTTAAGACTCAGCACAGATTCTGCCATCTGCTGCAGGCCTTTTCTGGTCCAGCTGTTAGTGCCTTCTCCTCCAAGATTACCTTAAATACCCTGTATATATCATTTGTGTGTCTAAATGTATGTATGTATGTATTTTTATGCATACATATATATGTACACATATACACATATAAGAGAGATGGATGGATGGATGGATGAATATATGAATGGATATGTATGTAAGTAGATAGGTAGATTGGTAGATAGATACATACATAGATACATAGATAGATTGATTGATGGATGGATAGTATGCAAAGCTACGAGGCATGCTGAATAGAATATCAGGGTCTGGAGTCAGGGAGATTCATCCTCCTGTGTTCAAGTCTGACCTCAGACACTTACTAGTTGCGTGCTTCTGAATAAGTCAGTGTTGGCCTCAGTTTCCTCATATGAAAAATGAGTTGGAGAAGGAAATGGCAAATCACTTTTCTTTGTCAAGAAAACCCCAAATGGTGGTGTGAAGAGTTGGACATGACTGAAGCAATTGAACAACTATCTATCTATCTATCTATCTATCTATCTATCTATCTATCTATCTATCTGTCTGTCTGTCTGTCTGTCTATCTAAATGTATTTATATATGTATGTGCAATGATGCATATATAACATATACAATATGCCTGTATGTATATATTTATGGTGCCATATGTTTTTCACCCTTTACAATATGAATTCCGTGAGGGCAGTGGCAGTGTGTTTGCCTTTCCTTCATCACTATCACTTAACTCCAGACCTGGCACATAGCCAGCACTTAATAAATACTTATTGACTCACTGACATTCTCATTAAAAAACTATTTGGGGACTTTGAGACCACTGTGGAGTCTACATATGCACATGCATATATTAGATCTGTATATGTTTTCATATAAATATGTGTACAATATATGCCTAAGTTTAATCAGTACAAAAATATGTGTACTATGTACAAGGGTAGCTAGGTGGTGGAGTGGATAGAACTCTAGTTCTGGAGTCAAGAAGACTCACATTTCTTAATTCAAATTCAAACAATGCCACTTAATAACTGTGTGACCCTATGCAAATCACAACTTCTGTCTGCCTCAATTTCCTCACTTGTAAAATGGAGCTAATAACAACACATCCCTCCTAGAGCTATGAGGATCAAATAAGATATTTGTTAAGTGTTTAGTACAATGCCTGGAAAATAGTTGATGTTTAACAGATTCTTTTTTTTTTCTTTTTTCATGCCTTCCATCCATCCTTCCTTCTTTCCTTTTTTTTCTTCCTACCTACCGACTGTTTCCTCATTCTTTCACACATCATGTTCTCCGATTAACCTGCATTTCCTTCATATATAAGGATATAGACATGTCTGTGAATATACATGGAAGCGAAGTGGCTTAGTGAATAGAACACTGGGTTTGGAATCAAAAAGACTCGTCGTCATAAGTTCAAATACAATTTAAGATACTTTATAGCTATGTGGCCCTGCGCAAGTCCACTGAGCTTGTTTGCCTCAGTTTCTCATCAGTAAGATGAACTGAGAAGGAAATGACAGACCACCACATTATCTCTGTAAAGAAAACCTCAAAACATGAACCCAAAGAATTGAACATGACTAAAATGATTAAAGAACAAAGATTCGTCTATGTATAAGTGTATAATTACTTATAGGCGTGTCTGTGTGTATTCATTCCAACTTTCAAAGCATATTTATTTAAATGCCTAGCTGCCAGGTATTGTAAACAAAACAGAACCTTTCCTCAAATACACACATGTATCTCTGTGAATACTATTAGGGATTTCCTCTAGTCTTGTTTGTCTCTGGAACCTGAAATGAGTAGATCTTGCCCTTATAATACAAAACAAAAAAACAACGGAGAATTTAGTTACTGGATTTTAGTTTTTATTGTGTAGATCCACAATTAATGTTTTATTTCCAAATTGCAAAGTCTTTAGTTATTCTCTAGCTAGTTAGAATGAATTTTTTTTTCTGTTTGGTCATTACTTATAGCACAGGAATATCATAGCTATTCCCCTATTAAAAGATAACAAGAAGGTGGATTATTACAGGATTAATGGGGGTACCTTTCTCTCTGCTCAAATCAAAGTCATTTTGGAGTGTGAACGGATTATATTTTTGAAACTTGAATACATCTATTGTGGTAGCAGCTCTTAAGAGTGTTAGCAAATGTTGAATTGTTTTAATTGCTTAAAGAGGTAGATCTGCACATGATGTACTTTAGTTCTAAATGTGTTGTTTCTTTAAAAGGCAATTCTAATTCCACCTTAAGGACTGTGGGCCTAAAAGAAATCACTGTGTAACACATATTGCAGTAGGTGGGTAGCATTTTCAGAGAGACAGCTTTGCTTTGTAACCCATTGCACATGTATTTTTCAGTATTTAGTTCTGTCAATAGAGGACCCAGGAAGCAGGGAGGGTAATGAGAAGGAATGATCGTTTAGATGTATTCTTTCCTAGAATGCCAGTTGAATTAAATCTTTCATTCCCACTGCAGACATACAAATCTATAACATCCTTTCAAGATGAATCCAGAAACAGGAGTCTGCATTCTTTTATTCTTGGTCAGGAGATTAAAATTGATCATAGGCGACACAAGGGAGTAAGTAGGCTGTACTATCACAGCTCAATGTAGTTAACGAGGAGAGTGCCTGCCTTCTGTTCTACTTAACCGGGCACTTACAGGTTACAAATATTATTGATTGCACAGGATCATTGGGACGCTGGAGAAAGGTTGTGTGACTTGACAATATTTTGCAATTTTTTAAGGGACAAGAGCTATGAGTCCTCCTAGCAATTGGGACAGGTGCAGTTTGAATCTGACAAATGGAGATTTATATTTTTTCGTAAGCTGGCACAGACCTTCATGTAGAGATAATGGATGAGAATTGAAGTTGTTTTATCATAGGTCAAATGATGTTCAATGAAAGGAAGAAAATAAGACTTTAATTATTGCCCTTTCATCCCAATGAATTGATGATAGATTTTGGGTTGTATATCTATGGTTTAATAAATGAAAAAGTGCTTAGAATTTTTTTTCCAAGCAGGCTTTGTTTCAGTTTGAAGACACAGTTTATCTAGAGTGATTTTGAAAAGCAGCCTATGTTGAAAGAATATAGGATGACTTATCTCCAAGCATTTAAGAATTACTTTTGTTCTTTCTTGTTAATAAGACTGCTATATTAAAATTGTGAAGATTTGGAGCAAGATAGAAAGTATTTTTTCAAAGAACTATATGATATGTTGATCTGAATTTATATTTCTAGATTCTCAAATTATATAGTATCAATGTATGAATTTGACACTACTGACCTATGATTCAATTAAAAATTTTAGTATACATAGTAATTTTTAATGTATAAGGAACCATCCATGGTAAAAAAAAAAACTAATAGGGCAGATCTTTCTCCCATGGAATTCATCATCTAAAGTGATGGCTATACATATACATACACATGCACCTATAATACTTTTTAAGTACAAAAGAAAAGTTCATGTAAATTGCCATGAGAAATTTGAGGAAGGAGAAATTACTTTTCACTGAAGAAGCAATAGGGATATCAGAAAAGATTTCAACAAGAGAAATAGTATAAACCTAAAAAAAGGCTTAATAAAAAGAGGGACTGAAAGATATTCAGATAGGGGAAGGCTGAGGTCAGTTGCAGACATGTGGATGCTGTGAAACTAAGAATAATGAAAAGAGAATGACCCAATTTAATATGAACATAAAATAAATATAGGGAAATAATGTAAAATTAGACCAAAAAAGATATCGCAGACATATTGTGGTGGATATTCAGTGTGAGAGTAAAAATCTAAGACAGTGTGTTGTACTGAGTACCATAGATTTTAAGCCAGTTCAAATTCCAATTCCTAAATGTACTAGGCAGTTAATCATGGTTAACTAAGTCTCAATTTCATCATTCATAAAACTGCATAACAATACCTATCATATAATATAAAGTTATGAAATAAAAGCAAACAAACAGAAACTAACAGAAATGTTTAATAAGAAAAAATAAATTATTTGGGGAAAACACATCATAAGAGAAAAATGAATGATTTTTTGTTGGGTATAGAGAGGGGAAATGTCCCCCAGAGTGGGATAAGGATTAAATGTGATTTACTTAGCAAATCTTAAAACTTTATATGAATTCAAATTAATATCATTATCACCATCATCATCATCATCATCATCACAAATATTGTAAAATAAAAGCAATTTCTTCAAATAACAAAAAAGATATCTTCTAAACTTGTATTTCATTGTGTAAAATTCCTATTTTCCTATTTAAAACCTGTAAAAGGAAGCTATCAATTTGTGTTGAAACATAGGTTTTTGGATAAAAAATGAATATTTCTGAAATAAATAACTTGATATCCAATTTCCCTTAAATATTAACATTCAGTGAAATTTAATATCTTAGAAAGATTCATCATATTTTGAATTTTCAAAAAATGCTACAGAGAAGATGGCGAGTGTAGCAGTTTTGTATTTATACACTTTAGAAATTTTAGAATACATTATTTTTAGGGATTTACTGGGATGATATGGCACATGCAAAGAGCAATTATCTTGGAGGACAAAGACTTGAGTATAAACTCTATTCTTATAGACTGTGCGATCCTGGCCAATTCACTTAACCTCTGCATGTCCCAATTTCCTCATGTTTAAATTGGGGATTATGATAACACATTTCCTTCACACCTCATAAAAGTAAAATCTGAGAATAGTGATCTTATCTCTATACTATGTAAGCCAATCTATTAATAGGAAAAATAAAATGGAGGAATAATTGTCACTTTTAAAGAAGTAATGCAAAAGTGAGTTTTATTCATTTTAATAGATGTTATACAGCATGATATTTAAAACTCATAATGTTCATCAAGTAGGAAATGAAACAACCATAACATAAAGCAATATATGAAGGAGAGTCATAAAAGAAAAGTGATGATATATTAAAGCAGGAATCAAGAAATAGCTGAGTTCCACAACTCTTTATAGGCCTGACATTCTAACACAAAGATCTTAGAGATATATTAGAATGAAGTTCTTAGATGCTTCTGTGCTACTATTCATGTTTCAGTGATGTCAGAAGGTATAAAATAACATTTTTTAAAAATTCTTTAGCACAAAGTTATCAATATTTTCATTTTCCTCTGTAAATGTTTCCATGACTGGAACTATTTTCTACTTAATTATATGGGATATGAGATTGGGGAATGGAATATGGATGTGGGGGGCATGCTTTCCTGCAAATTCAAATCTGAGTCAAGATAGACAGGTATTCACCCTAAACGTTCAGGGGGGTTTGAATCAGAAATCTTTAACTGAGCAAGTTCATCTAAGATTTGCCAGACAGAAACACAATCATTTTATAATTTGTACTAATTGGATCACAGAATCCTAAAATCCGCTAGGAATGACTTTAAATGTCATCAAGTCAATCTCTCATTTTACAGATGAATAAAATGTCCAGTGAGTTTAAGTGACTTGCTCTCCATCACACATTAAGTATCAGAGATGAGATTTTAGCCTCTGTCTCCCGGACTCCAAAACCAGGATTCCTTCCAATATTACTTGTGGCCTCCTCCTTGTGTTCAGATTTAACAACTCAATTTGGCACATTCATTAAGGCCCTATTATGTGCAAGACAATTTGTTAGAGAATAGGGATACAATGAGAAAAAGGAAATAACCATAACCTTCTGGGAGTTTACATTATACTGGAATTATATTTCCATTATGCACTCTTTTGTGAATTTTGGGAGCATTTCTCTCCTCCTTTTTCTACTCATACTACCTTCAGAACATTATAAATGCAGGTCTTTGCCTAAAATTCCAAAGGAAATGTCTTTTTAGGGGACTTTTTACTATTTTTTCTTACATTCTAATCTTACAATTTATATAATTTTAATTGTCATATGATTCAGTGTAACTAATTGAAGTTTTTAGCCTCTCTAATCTTAAGGTAAGCATCCTTGCTTTTACTTGGTGTCTTAAGCTATTAGTGCCTACTCCTTTCATCTACATTTTATTCTCATCTCTGTCAGTAATTTCTTCTAGGTGAATGCTTTTGGATTTTTGTCAGATGATGTTTGCTTTTTGAGGTCAAAGATTCTTTTACAGGCTGAAATTTAGTGTGGATAGGCTCTTCCTCTGGATTTTTCAACCCTTTTGTGTGTGGGTGTAGGGAGTCAAAACAACTTTACTGTTAAGAAATATTTTAAGATAGGCATATGTGAAACTAAGAAGAATCCATACATTCAAAAGGTGCACTTCTAAAGGCTGTTCTTAACCAAGAAAAAATTCTAAATGCTGTTATATCAATCTTGCATTATGCTTTCAGAATTTAATTAATGTAGAGTAGGCATTATTGACTGACTTTTGCTTGTTGAGAAAGCACATTAGTGTTAATATATTTTCCATTCCTACCAATTCCTAGGGAGCTACATTCTTTTTTTCTTATTGCTTCTGTTTTTCTAACTCTTATAAATATATCTTCTCCAGTTTTAATATCATTTCTCATGTTGCATGATGCTCAGCAGTCTATAATTTATTTTTACCCAAGAATTCTCCTATCCCTATTAAAATGGTGGGATTTTTGTTATTATTATTCCATTTTATTATCACATCTGCAAACTGCTTTTCAGTTAGATCATCTCTAGTTTTTAAACTGTAGTTACATAACTTTGTACTAAATTTATCAATAAAGATGAATTCTAGAATTGAAAAGGTTATTTGGAAAACTGGCTTAACCATGTTTTATAGTGTACAACTTTAGATATTTTCTTTTAAAAAAGGGGTGGGGGCATTGTATGAGGTCTTCAGAGAGGACTAGCACCTTTGTTATGATGGCTTGCTGTGTACTTTTCAGGGCTGCTCATCCACTTTTGGTGTCTAACTTTCATCCAGTTCTTTATCTGTTATTCCAAGAAGCTATTGGCATACTCAGTGGCCACATCAGTAAAATCGTCTCTGCAGATTGGATAAATCAGGATGAGGGTAACTGACAGGTTTCAAAGCCATTAGGGGAATAAGGAAATTTCAGAAAGCCCTAAGTGAAGAGAAAATTACTTAATAAGGGGGTCTTTATATCCATGTAACCAGATGGAATGAATATCAAGTGGATAGGCATGGGTTCTATGGTATTGTTGACTTGTTTCTCACTTAAATGGAGCATAGGATCTGTTGGTAGTGTACGTGTTCATTTTGTAGTGCTGTTTCTGAAGAATCTGAGAATACTTACTATTAGGTCAAATAATATAAATATTTACCTTATAAAATACAGTCTGTAAGGTAGATTGTAGATAATTAAATGAACTACTAATACCCAGCAATCAGACCAAAAAAAGTCAAGGAATTTTTATATTAACATAGTCTTCTTACTAATGACCTTTGTCTTCCAAAGATGAAGTCCATGTATTTTTTCCTCAACTCATCATTATTAGTACATCTGATAATCAAACTGTCTGTAGATATACTAACATGGGTTTCTGAGACTATTTCCATTGTCCATATGTTTCTTTGAAATGTTGCCTATCTTGGGCAATAATAATATTGTCTATATTTCCTGACACATTCCTTTTTAAATCTTTTCATTCCTATCTCAGGAATTCTAAAACCAATTAAACCAATACTCCTGGTAGATTTTGAGGTTTAACACTGTGCTTCTTTTCCTTAGCAATCTACAATATTTACACAACTGTCATCATACTGTTGTAGAAAAACTCACAAAATCACAATCCTTTTTTCAGAAATGACACACATGAAATTTCTTAGAAAAGCTTCATTTAAAGTAAAGATAGCATCAAGGGAATATACAAGTATGGTAGAATGTACACAGTTATGAATTATAGAAAGAGATGGCATATGGGAATGGCTAAACAATGTTTACATTTTAAAAAATAAATTGTTCAGACAAGAAAATGAATCCATCTTGACAACAGGTTAGTAAAACTATTATAGGAGAGATATCATATGGAACTGATCTTTTATTTAGGGTATAAAGCCTATGGTTGAGTCTATCTTGCTAGAAGGGTTTTAATTGTAATCCTGGAGATAGACTAGTCTGGTATGTCCATCAACCAAGATGCTACCTATTCAAAGAAATGTATCAACATGGATTTGGCCACAAGAGGATGATTTTTTTAAATAAGTTATTTTATTGTAAATCGTAAAGATTGTTAAGATGAGGTGTGTGGGAGGTATTATACTCAACATCAGTGGAAGTAGCACCTTAAATAAAGTAATGTTTTGATTCATAAAATCATGCATTTTGACCTAGCAGGGACCTTAGAACTCATTCAGTCCAATAACCTCATTTTATGGATAATGTTTGTAACTTGCATTTGTAAATGAAGGAAAATAACATTTATTAAGCACCTACTATGTGCCAGTCAGTATGCTAAGTATTTTCCTAATAAATATTATCTTATTTGATCTTCAAAAATATTAGCATATTAAAGTTTGCAAACTACTTCAAAAATATCTTCTCCCACACTAAAGCTAAATAAAGTTAATTGACTTTCCTAGTCATATGCTAGTTATCAACAAAAGTAGATTTAAATTCATGTCTTCATGAATCTCAAGGTGAATGCTCTTGACACTATGCTATCTTACTGTCTGGGTATAGGAATAGTCTTAGAGGGCTGAAATTCATGAACCTTTGTCCATAGTAAAGCCTGCATTTTTTGGCAGAAAGTGGATTTGAACCCAATCTTTTGACTCTATATCCATTACTTTATTCTTGATACCTTGTTTTCTTTCTGCAATTGTTGAGGATAATTGATCCAATGACATTAGCATAGGAAAAATATCAGAAGTCTTGAAAATATGATACTTGTAGAGGCCACAGACCTAGACAAACTTTGGTGATTAGTAATATTTTTGTAGTCATGTCATTAGTTTGCTTTGTTTTGTTTTGTGTGCTACATGTCCAAGCTTTAAATAAGAATAAACAAAGTAGTTCTCAATTGAATGGATCAATCTAAATGAATGAACTAAATTCATGTTGTATTAAACCACATTGCATGAATCTTTGGTGTGGGGAATACTTCAATGAGGCAATGTGATTTATATTAGTGTGCTATAATATTTTATTGGCATTCTCTAGGATAATTACAAATAAAACAGGAGGTTACCATTACTTGTATTTAAGAATTTATTTTAATACAAAATGCCAAATTAGACTATAAAATGCCATCCAAAAAGTAACAAAACTCAATATATTTGGGGCACATTTACTAGTGATTAACATATTAGTAATACTTTTTGAGATTATATTTTAAAGGGGTACTTTCTCGACCGCAGAATGTGTTTTTACAGTGACAGCTTTAATGTTTCTGCCTGCTGTGCAGTTCAATAGAGTATGTTTTTAGGTGGTTGGTGGAGGGGTTTTTTCGTTATGTATGTCGATGGAGATAAGTGTTTTAATTACTTTTTTAATGTCTGTGCTTTTGTATTTTTTTTCTCCTCTCTCCCTTTTATTTCCTGCTGTTGAGATTACTGCCTCATCTCCACAGCAGGTGGCTGTTTCAAATTTGTTTTCTTTGTAAGTCCGCTAGATTTATTTTGTAATATAACTGTTCCTTTTTGGTATTTTATTATTAATGATTTCTTTACTTTGGGACATGGCATTCTTACATAGGCCTAAACAGTAATTTCATAACAATATCTAAGGGTTCCAATTATTTAAAAAAAGAGGGAAAAAAAGGAAACCTAGTGAAAGTCATACCCCAATTGAACTTTTCTTACCCAAACTGGAGAGTTTGAGATTTAGATTGTAAGTAATCATTTATAAGTGAAAACAAGTCATGAGAATTAAAAATAATGTGTACACAGATTTAAAAGATGGGGTCATAATTAAATGGGTAAAGATAGAGTTCTATTAGATCTTTCTAAAAATAGAGTCAGGATACTTACTCAAAAAGGATAAAAAGCATGTGGAACAAACTGTCTGCCCAACAATTGAGTAATAGCTGAACAATCTGTAGCGTAAAAATGAATTATAGTACATTGTGCTATAAGGAAAGATGATGAATTTGAAGAATTTAAGGAAACATGGGAAGACATATATGAAATGGTACCCACTGAAGGAGGCAGAGTCAAAAGTATAATAGCATAATGAAAGAAATGGTCTAAATCAAAAGAATCCCACAAAGCAGCAAAACTAAGATTAAATGCAATGTTCAATCTGGTTGTCAAATAATTAAAGAATATTTTCTTTCCACTTGAAAATGTTAGTTTACAAAAGTGGAATATGGTTTCTCAAATGGCTTTCATTCATTATGTTAAATAGTTCTATTTAATGGGTTGTAGGAACTATATTTTCCTTTAGGTATTATTGTTGTTGTTATCATTTTTACTATTATGCAAATGTTATATAAATACAAAATCCAAGAATAATTTTAAAAGTAGTCATAACTCCAGACTCAGCACTCTGTCCACTGAACCACCTAGCTGCCCATTCAAATGTCTATATTCTTGCAAATATGTGCACATAGTCAGTCTGTACCTATTTTGAATATATTGCATATATACATATAATGCATTATGCATCTATATATTCATGTGAGCATATACAAAAATAAATTCTATGTATATTCATATGTAATATAATGAATATAATACACACATGTTTGTGTGTTTACCTATATTTCTATTCATGTATACATTTGCATTATACATTTATATACATAACAAAATGCATGTATGTTTATAAATCTATACATGTACAATACACATATGTGTTGTGTTGCATGTCAGAATTTAAAATGAACATGAAGTCAAGACGATGATTTGTTTTATTATTTTTTATGATGTTGGTTGCTTTATGTAGAGAGGAAACTATTAGTATTCTGGAACACTGCAGGTGTACTGACATGGTTTCCCATAATCCTCCCAGTGCAATCTGCAAACTTCAAAGTACAAAAAGTATAAATGGGACAAGAGACGTCTAGAGGATTTTAAAGCACTTTTTAAGCTTTCCAAAATGTTCTCATTCTATTTGGAACATATATGAATGTGGCTTTTTAATCCATGTATGCTTTGCCCCTTCAGAACAACCAGAAGTGTGCTCTAAATGTTTCACTCTGTATTGAGAATCTAGCTCTTGGTCAGAGGCTGGATTTATCATTTATTGTGAAGTTTTAGAGAGAATTCATGATTCAGGTAGCAGTTGGGCTACATGATATTTGGTTTCTGGCTCTGAAAATTCACTTCTTCTGTGAAAATATTCCTATAAGGAAGATTAATTCATTCTAATTTTGTGGTGATATTTGCATACAACAAATATATCTGAGATAGGTCATGTTAGAGCATAATTGAAGAAATCATCATTGTTGAGTCATCTTATTTATTAATTAATTGTTTCAGGAGCCCTTCATTAAATGTTTACTCTGTTTCAGGCAGCATCTAACATATCAGTAACTTTAGTTTTATACATGTTCTGTTTTCTTTAGTTGTCCTATGCCCTTTTATGTTAACCTGCTAATTATGAACTTAAGGAAAAATAACTTTCTTAAGCACATGAAAATGAAAACTTTTAGGAAAAATACATATTTGAAAGAAAGGAAAATGCCAAAGACATTTCTACATTTAGCCAGATTCAACTTCTTTCAACTACAAGTCAAAGTGTATAGGGGTGGGAGCCACATCTCCTATTCTAAATGTAAAGACAATTAGTAGAGGAATAAAAAATGAAAATAGCAAAATAAATAATGTTATGCTGCCTAGTGATCTAAATTCATATTTACTTGATGGAATTATTTTTCTCTTTTTATGTGTAATTTGAACAGTAAGAACTGAATAAGTCTTTGGACAAAAAAAAATAAAATGCCCATTTGAAAAAGAATCATAATATGGAGTTATTGATCTATCTTCTTTCCCCAATCAATATATAGAACCTAGAAAGATCATTTGTCTGTCTCATACATCTTTTGGTAATAGGATTTTTCTCCCCAGAATGATATAATGCTTCTATAAGGGATACCTAAAAAATTGGAATTTAGGAATGCTTTTACCTTACAGGATATATTTTTTTAATTTCAATGACTTTAATCCCAATTTATTTTGCTTAGTAGAGGATCATATTTCTTTTTCCTGAATCAGATTAAAACTAGAGATTAGTATCAATTGGATAGTAATCAAAGTAATAGTTGACAATTTTTTGTATTTTGTTTGGCAAAGCACTATACTTATATGATCCCATTCACATAACTTCTGGCTCTCCCCCCCGCCCCCAAGTATAAGTCACTGTTCCCAATGTATTTCCATTATGAGTTTAATAAATGATCTTGAGCTTTGTAAAGCTTAATGTGTTACAAAATGAGAGTTAGATACATGTATCTAAGGAAGTATGAGATTTTACTTTATGCTAATGAAAACATGGAAACTTCAAAGCATCAGTTTTTTTTTTACTTACACATAATATAGAAATCTATAATTCTTTATAATTTACATAGTACTACCACATCTCATGTGATCTTCAAATGAACTCTGGGGGGGATAAGGACAAGTATTATCATCAATTATAGCATAGGTAACTCTATATTGAGGAAATTCAAAGGCATGCACAGGGACACTTTGATCCCCCAAAGATCTGTTATTTCATCAATGTTGGACCTTTCATTACCAAGATGGATTGAAACTTCTTTATGATTTGATGGAGAGTCATAATGAGTGATTATTTTGTTTTTTAATATTTTTTCTATTACATGGAAAAACTATTTTAACATTCTTTTTTATTAATTTTTGTTCCAAATTCTCTCCATTCTCTACTGTCTACAATCTCTCCCTCTTCTTGAGACAGTAAACAATCTGATATAGATTTTACATATGTAATCATGTAAAATATTTTTGCATATTAGTCACATTGTAGAAGAAATCTCGAACAATAAGGTAGTAGAGAAGAAAAAAAATGAAGACAATATTTTTTAGTCAGGATTCAGACTCCAGTTCTCTCCCTTGAAGTGGAGAACACTTTTCATCATGCATCAATGGGATTATCTTAGATCACTGTATTGCAGAAAATAAATGGGTTATTCACATTTATTTATCAAAAATTATTGTTTCTGTGTGTGATATTCTTCTGGTTCTGCTCATTTCAATTTGTATCAATTCATGTAAGACTTTGCAGGTTTTTCTGAAATCATCCTACTCATAATTTCTTATAGCACAATAGTTTTCCATTTCTATAATATACAACTTGTTTAGCCATTCTCCAATTGATGGATCACCCCTCAATTTCCTATTACTCACTATCAACAAAAAGCTACCATAAATGTTTTTGATAAAAATACATCCTTTTCTCTTTTGGTGATTTTTTAGGCATACTAACTAATACAGATACTATTAGTATTGCTGGATCAAAGGATATGTACAGTTTTATAGCCCTTTGGTCATAGTTCCAAATTGCTCCATTGAGAGTGATTATAATTAAATAGTTCATCACCATGTGGCCAACCTGAGGATGAGTCTTTCTGAATTTAGCTAGAGTAACATAATGATGTCAAACATGTCATTTAAATTCAGGTTCATACTTAAAATCTTTCCATACTTAGTGGGAAGACTCAGAACTTGCATTCCACACATAAAATTTTCATAAACAGAATGTCATAGTCATATTCATCTAGACATATTAGTACCCAGAACACAATACTCCGGTTTTGGTCTATATAGCTCTGATTATAGCAGGATTGTCTTTTGTGCTCCAACACGCCCTAAGCACTCCACAGTGCTTTGCTGCGTTGCCCTCTCAGCCATTGAACCTTCTTATTGGTTTCTCCTGCCTGTTCCACCGAAGCAGTCTTCACATGCTGGGTGAGCAAAGCTCTGGTTCACCAGGGGTTGACGACCTGATGGCTACCCTCACAAGGTTTAGCAGGCCTGTAGAAGCCGTTGCCCAGGGTGTGGCCGCTGCTGCATCCAATGCAGCTGAGGAAGTCTCCAGGGTAACGATTTTTCGTGCCAATGGACCCAGGCTTCCAACACAGAGAGAGTGGGACTGTCTCTGTGCATCTACTTTTCCACTTAAATCTCCTTCACGCCCAAGTTTTTTTTTGTGCACACTCATCTACATCACAGATGAAAGTGCACAAAGACAATTGTCATCCTCTACCTAGTAGTAGTACATCCTACTACCACCACCATAGCAGGATTATAATTTTAGGCTTCCCAAAGCCATATTTTGCTTCAGACAACTCAAAAAAATGTTAACTTTATTTGAATGCAAAAAGTCACATGACTTATGTTAAAATTACAGCCCAGCAGAAACCCTAGATTCTTTTCAGAAAAATGATTATCTTACTATGCTCCCCATCTCCATTTAATAAGTTTGATGTTGGTACTTTAACCTAAAACTTTACTTTTGTTCCTATTAAATTAAATTTTATTTATTTGAACATGATATTCTACTATATTTTATAATCTAAAATATCAGGCATACAATCTATACTTTCATTCAAGCCACTAAATACACACACACACACACACACACACACGCACACACACACACCAGGGGTTGAGCACAAATCCTAGAGTACTCCAATGGACACAGGAAACTTCTTTCTAAGTTGATATTGAACTATTAAGGAAATTTCTTTGGGTCTCATACTGAGTAGAAAAGATTTTGGGTATAGAAACAAGTATGGCATATATGTCCATGCCATAACATAAACATAACATGCCCATGGTAGCAGCCTAGCTGAGTTTTAGGAAGTTATTAGGATAACTAAATGATGAATTTGTACATATTTGCTTTATCTAATTTAGAATATAATTATGATATATATTATGTATATATGTTTGTATGTGTAATATCAGATGCTGATCTGTCTGTGTCCTATCATTATTCAATACATTACCTCTCTTTCCTTTTTATAACCATGTTCACATTTTATAATTTCATGATAACTATGCCTCAAAAATATTTTGTAGAAATAAAGGATTAGGCAAATGGATAGTATATTAATGATGTCTCATCAACCTTTTTTTTCTCTAAATGAACCATCTGTTCTATTTTTCCAATTACTTGATATCTTATCATCTTTGAGAGTACTTAAAAAACAATTAGGTTATACACACACATACACATACACATACAGAGAGAGAGAGAGAGAGAGAGAGAGAGAGAGAGAGAGAGAGAGAGAGAGAATTTGTGAACCAGAAGAATGCTGTTTTATGATATATTTAGATTTTAGAAAATATGAATAGGTCTTGTGCTTTCCATGTGGTTATTAGAAAGTGAAGTGGAAGGAATTAGAAAGATATGTTAAATGACTGGATCAAGAGGAGTCATTTTAGGTCTACATCGACTTGGATGGAGGTCTCCAGTGCAATGTCTCAAGGATTATTCACCTTTCTGAGATATATCACTTTTTTCCTATAACTTTGCGGGATAAAAATTAACAAATGCCACATATATCAGATTTACAAATCAAATGATGCTGCAAAGAATACCTAAGCTATTTGACAAAATCATATTGGGGGTAAATCTATTAGGATTGAATTTAATGAGGAAAATTACAAAATATTACACTTATCAAATAGTGGAGAGAAAGAAGAGATGAGACATAAAGAAAAAAAAACTTTGAAGGACACAGGTATAGAAATTTTTATCAACAATCAATGATGTTGACTAATAACGGCCATTCAGACAGGTATATGAAAACTAGAAAATATGGCAACCAAAGCTGAAAGAGAGAATATGGCAGAGTAGGAAGTAGACAGTAAATGTATATTACTTTCCTAAGAGCTTCACAGTGAAAAAGTGTGAAAATATAAGAATATAGCTTGAGTGAATGTCAGTAGTGGGAAGGATTTTAAGACCTGTGAATATTTATAAGCAGTGGAGAACTATCTAGTAAATAGAGATTGATGATGAAGGGGATAGTAGGAAATGATCAATAGAATCAAGCTCCTGAAGAAGGCAGTGATGTGATCAAAGATACAAATTGAGGCATTATATTTGGAAAGGAAAAGGGCTTAGTGCTCACTGGTTGCCATATTTCTTTAGTTGTTACAGGGATTAAATGCTGGCTAAGTCAGTTCTTGTGATCTTTCTCTTTTCTCATTTTGGAGATTTTTCTATTTATTTACTTATTCCGTTATGTATTATTTTGATATTCCCCCCCAAATCGGTAGTACAGTCAATAGCTTTGCTTTTGTACATTTTGTTTTACCCTTCTCCCTCCTTCCCCTGGAATTGATAACTTGTTTAAACAGATCAGGTCAGAGTTGCTATAATTGCACACAGTGTTGCCGTCTTATCTTTATCCTTACTTCTAATTTGGTATTGATTTTAGCTCTCACCAGTTGATGAGAGCTGTGTAGAGATGACTGCAAACAGACAGCTGATTCTGAAATGAGTGCTGCCTCAGTGACCAGTTATTTCCTCTCTCTATAAAGACACAGTCAATTTCATGTTTTATAATCTTGCTTGTCACTTCCAGCATGGCTGTCTTCTTATAGAAAGAACTCTTGATGTACACATATGAGGCTACTTTGTAGACTACATAAACCTTTTAGCTCTCTTAGTTCTCTCTCATGCTGTTTCCTAACCCATCATTTTGCAGTACTCCCTTGCATCCCTTTTTACCTTGAAGTCAAGAAGCATTTAGATATATTTGGGGGTGCAAGTCTGCCTTATCACTTCCTTCATATTGTGTCTTTGCCCCAGCTTCTACAGTGGTTGATAGTTCACAAATGTCAACACTATGCTTGGTTTTTCTCCAAACTTGTGCTCAGAGGAAGAAACTGTGCTGTCTGTTACAGGATAGAGCAAAGTATTTAGTCCTGAAGACCTGAAGTCATATCCTGCCTCAGATATTTTGTAGCTATGAGACCCTGGGAAAGTCTCTTAACCTCCCCTACTTATAGTTGTCTCCTTTGTAAAGTAGGAATAATAATAGCTTCTATCTCACATGATTGTTGTGAGGATCAGATGAGATATATGCAAAACACTTTGTAAACATTTAAGAGCTGGGAACAAGTCCAAGGAATTCATGATGAGAAAAGTTATCCACTGTCAAAGAAGGAAATGACAGTCTGAAGGCCAATTGAAGCGTGCCATTCTTCACTTCATTTCCTTCATGAAATTTTCTTTAGTATAAGCAATATTTGTCTTCTTTCATGACTTGATGAACATGGAAATGTATCATGTATAATAACACACAGACAGCCTTTATTACCTTCCTTTTTGGAGAAGGGCAAGGGGTGGGAGGAAGGCAGAAAATATGGATTGCAAAATGTCAGAAAACAATTACTGAAAATTGTAAATCAAAATTGTGATCTGGAAAATTTTTTTAAAAACACATTAAAGACCAATATGTTGCCTATTATTGCTATCATTGTCATTATTATTTTCTGGCCTATAATCAAGCCACACCTACAAATTATTTTATTATTTACCTGAGTTGAACTATGAGTCATTCTTCCACATAGCATCAGCTTTCTTATATCTTCTGATTTTACTCATAGAGAAATGTCAATAGGGAAAGAATGCATTTTCTCTAAGAGATTATTAAATTAGTCCTTTTAAAAAATCCCACATAGAGAGTTGTTATTTTTCAGTTGTTCAGTTGTGTCCAACTTTTTTTGATACCATAGACCATACCATGCTAATACTTTCCATGGGAATTTATTGCCAAAGATATAGGAGTGGTTTTCCATTTCCTTATCATTCTCTTAAATAGAATTTAAGTGATTTGCCCAGGGTGGAACAGCTAGTAAATGGCCACCAGATTTGAAATGAAGTTTTCCCCATTCCAAGCTCAGTACTCTATCCACTGAACCATTTAGCTGCTCCAACATTGAGAAAGAATGCTGTCCATTATTAAAAAAAGAAATGTGGGAGTAGAAATTCAGAGTAAAACATATGATTTATCACTTGTTTATATGGGTATATGATTTGGGGTTTTGGTTTTAAAAGATAGCTCTATTGCAAAAATGAATAATATGGAAATGGGATTTGAGTGATAATATATGTATAACCCAGTGGAATTGCTTTTCAACTCCAGGAGACAGGAGGGAAGATGGGAGGGAGACAACAAGAATCATGTAATTATGGGACAAAAAATTTAAAGTTAAAAATAAACAAATAAATAAATGCTATACAAATGAAAAATAATACAATTTTTAAATGTCATATGATTCCTAAAATTCTACCTACTTTTGGACCACTTGTGGCCCTTTGACTCTATAAGGCAGCTTCACAGAACTGAAGCCCTTTCGGGAGTGTGTATAAATCTATATTTCCATGTTTTCCATGGCATGGAATATGGGTCCCTAAATTAGTAAACTCTATATGTTAAGTTTTTAATGGTCATCCTCTCTGTGCATTTACTAGGCTGATTCTTGGACAGTTAACCCTTGCATTTAAAAGCCTATACATGAATCTTTTACATCTTGGTAGTGCTTGTTAAAGTGTTTAGTCTGTGATATTGCTTTCAGAAACAACATTTTCTCATGAACATAACATTGCTCCCAAAATGAATCAGAGTTGGATTTTATTAAAGGTTTCAAACACACTAGTTTCACAGTTCAAAAGCACGGGTTCAAATCTTGTCAATGCTAATAAACATATAAAACTGAACATGGGGAAGTTGTTCAACTTTCTGTCAGATGTGGTTTCCTCATTTCTAAAGAGAAGGGAACTGGACTAGATGATTTCTAAATTTGTTTCAGTTTTAAATCCTGTAATCTATAGAAAGAACTAAATCCATGTATATAGAAAGAATACTCATGAATCCTATACATATATTTTTCACATTATTACTCCATTAGGCTATGTGAAAAAATACAGAATATGTGAGGATGGGAGATAAAAGGAAATGAAACTATTTGAAAAGTTTGGATTTGCAAAACAAAAGGAATGGAACTTTGGCATGGTTATTCCATTGTTTCCCTGAATTCAGAAGAAAGAAAATTCAAGTTAAATATTCTGAGGGCTACTTATAATATACAAAAATAGAATGTTCACCTTGGTATAACTTTAGTCCTATAATGGATTGACATATATATCTACATATGTATGAATATATATATCGGAGGGATCCACATGGTTTTTTTTCAAACAGGAGTCTAACTTGTTTAGGCCAAAGGTTAACCATTTAAATAGAGAATTTCATGGTCCTCCCATTTGGAGGGTTTCTGAGATTTTATTGTTTGAAAATATTTGATAGTTGCAATATTTTTTTTAAAATACAGAAAAATTAACAACCATGATTCCAAAAAATGGATTAAGAAAAATTCTGCACACCTCATTACAGAAAGATAAATAATTAATATGCAAAATAAGAAAGGCAATTTTAAAGGTAAACAAATTTAGGAATGTTTTTCTTGATAGTTTATTTGATACAGAGGCTCTATATTTCCTTCTTTGTTTCCTTCTCATTCCTCCTTTCTGTCTCTCTCTCCATGTTAAACACTCTCTCCCTCTATTTATTCCTCTTCCATTCTTTCTTTCCATTCTTCTTTTTTCTATCCATCTTTTCTTCCTACTTCAGTGAGTGAGGGCAGTTGGGAGGGATACAAATATGAATAGTTGATACATGAAACAAAATTCTAAAATAACAAAGAAACAATAAATAATAAAAGAAGAAACATTGGTGCCATTTGCTATTATTTAAATCATTTGAATTATAAGGACATCTCATGAAAGTTGGTAATTTGCTTTTAGACTCTATGTCAGTAATAACTCCTCATTGCCACTAGGTTGGCACTGTTCTTGAAGAAGTTTATTGGGAAGAAACTAGAGTACCCCCACTGAAAAGAGCACAGATATAAACTGTTCACTACCATGAGATGCTTCTTCTGTGTCATGGCCACTGAGAGCAGCTGGGGAAAGGCTTGCTGATTGCTTGACAATTCCCTTGAGAAATTCTTGCTGTAACCAGGATGTTTTAGAGAAGCAGAAAGAATGAACACTGCTGGTATATCTGGGCTGAGGTTGATTTTTCTATTTTATAGGCTACAAAGGAATTGCATATGAAGATAGAGTGAGGGAGGAGACAGGGAAGGTTTTTGGCTATATCTGGGAAGTCAGCTTTCCTGTTGGTAATATTTTGTCTATGTGATTCACTTACTGCCTTCTCTTTGGGAACAACTTGGGAGGATTTATCCTATGTATCCCTTGGGTCTCATGTATCTATATATGCCTATGCTATTTCTGACTCATGAAGCAGTAGAATATCTGCCTATCAGAAGATAGCCTGTAATGAAAAGTCAAGACCACCTCAGCAAATTTTGTTCCTCTGAGCATAAATGTTATCTAATCCCTGCTTTGCCTGAATTCCCTGCTTTCAGGGTGTATCTCTGTTGGGAGACCTGGCAATCGCTGACTATGTGAATCAGACACATGGGCTATCCAGCACAAATTAGATGATTGCTCTTCACCCCATGGCCCCAAGCCCAATTATTTCATTTAACTTAAGAAAAATGAGATAGATCCAACAGCTCAGTCAGTCGTCTTCATATAAAAATAGAACACTTTATGAAAATAACTAAATGTTGTTAACAATCTAAGCAATTAATTAATTATAGAGATACATCTATATCAAAAAGAAAATGAGTTATTTTTTATTTGTTATGAAGAAAGGCTGCTTCTTGAAGAAGCATATTCAGAAATGACTATGATATAAAAACCAAAGGAATTGATACGACTTTTTCTCCATTAAGATGGTGTCCCTTTTCTATTATTTTTACATACCAGAGAATTTGGATCTATATCTGAGAATATTGCATGGCTGAAGAATTGTATGAGGTTGGCCAAAAGTTTTTTTTTTTATCTGTTTGTAACTTGGTGGACCTATGTCCAGCCTTGACCAAAGGTCCAGTCAAGACCAAAAGCCTTGGTGATAATGCTAGCTATATTTTATTTAACCTAACCAATAAATATTTATGGTAGCTGAAAAGCTGAGTGTGGTAGGTTGAGGTGGAAAGAGAGCATCAGAAGGTACCTGGCCTGGAAACAAGATGTTCCTATAGTCAACACTATAGGGATCAGCCTATGGTAAAGGAAGTTAGTCGAAAAGTGTGATACATCTATAAAGGGAGACGAGAGAAGGAGTTTGTTTCTCTGCCTTCCAGCCTTCCAATCCCAGGGGAGAGACAAGTGAGGGTGCTGAGGAGGTTTGAGCATTAAAACTGAATCAATCTCCATCATGATGAGATTTCAGGTGATGAACTGATGGGAAATAAGATTTTGAATAAATGACCTAGTTAGGACATGTACCTAGCCTGCTGCTAGACTAAGTATTACCTCAAAATATGTCTCTAGACACAGCAGCAGAAACACAACTTTTTATTCTGATTTCTTTCTTCCTACTGGGTTAGCAACAGGAATATACAAAATCTTATTTATGATAGTGAATCTCATGAAAAGTACTTCTGCAGAAAAAATATTAAGCATACTAATAATGCTATAAATGAATTTAACATACACAAAAATGTTTTGAGGCAAGGCTATTTTTTGTCTTTGTTTCTCATGAAATTAATATGAGTTCTTAGAATGTAGTAGGAGATTCACGAACATTTATTACAAATTTAAATTAAATCCTATAGGATTTCCTAAAGGATATCTCTTTAAAAAGCAAGTAAGGTAAATATTTTTAAGCCAGCATATTTGTTTTTATTTGTTAATCCAAACTTTTCATTTTAATATTTATTGATGATTTTCATTTTTGTATCATAACAACTTTCAGATATGCCTACATACCTACCTATGCACACATGCACACATAAACATGCTAACACATATATAAAACACATCACAAAACTCTATTTTGTAATAAACAGGCAAAAATTAAAATAAAATAAAACTTGGACAATAGCTACTATTTACAGTACATGCAAAAATGTCTCTTTATAGTCCCCTGTTTTTACCAAAAAGATTAAGGTCTTTTTCATAATCTATTCTCAGATAACGAGACCATGATCGAGACCATGATTTTGTAGAAATATTTCCTTTTTCATAATTATAATCATTATGCTTATTGTTCTTTTAATTTTGTAGATTTTATTTTAGTTTATATGAGTTTTCATAAGTATTTCCTAATTCTTCATGCAATAATATTAATTTACTTTTGTGACCAAGTTTTTTTACCCACCCCCCAACTGATGGTCAGTTACTTTGTTTCCAACTTTTTGTTACCTCCCAAGGGGATTGCTATGAGTGTTTTGATAATTATCAAACCTCTCAAAACATAAAATATTGATAGATGTCTCAATTTACTCAGAAGAATTGTACTCAAGAGAAAAGCTTTCCAAAGAGACTAGTGGGTCCCCAGTTAATTCCACCCTCCAAAGCTTCATTAGGATTCAATCTACTCTAATCAATGTTCTTAAGTTTGTCTAAATCCCATGAGTTTCTCATCTCCAGACTAATTGTTATCAAATTGCTTTACTTCATATCTAATGCAAAACAACTTAGTTTTAATTCAGACACTTGAAATACTGAGAAATATCCCATAGAAGACAGCATTAAATCCGAAATGTCTATAAATGCTTGTGTGTGTGTGTGTGTGTGTGTGTGGAGGGGGGGGTTGGGTGGTGGAGATATTGAGAGGCCACAGACCCCCAAGCCTATAGAGAAGAGAAGGGAGAGAGTATTGCACTATACCCTAAAGTTAACATAGGTATTAAAAATTAGAGAGAATTGTCTATATGGAAATTAGCATGACCCACCATTTCAGACATCCACTAGTGGATCTTTGGATTTGTCGTTCACAGATAAGGAAGTGCTATTGTATAGCCATAATTTTCAGTTTAATAATAATAATGTATAGTCTAATTTGTGAGCATTTGGTGTCAGAAGAAACTCAAAGTCACAGACATACAAGTGCTCGTTACTAGCTGCAGTGAATCACTGGTCCATTCCTCACCTGGAGAAGCTTCTCTTCTACTTGCTTTCATTCATGGTTTCTCTTACTAGATCTAAGAGGCAGCCTAGAGAAATCATATGAAGAATATAATAACATATACATCAAACCCCAAATTTAAGCCATCATAAGTGCCTTGACATTTGTGAATTGCAAATGTGAAAATCATGGTTCAGAAAAAAAAAGAATTTGGGGCTAAGAAATAAAATTGGACAAAGCCTTACAGACTATAGTAAAGCTTGAGGTCTATACTTTATGAATTCCCTTCACCCCTACCCCAAGAAGAAGGCTGAGATACAAAATGTGTAGAGCATTGAAATCAGTCAGGAAGGTCTGGGTTCAAATTCTGTTTGAGCAATTTATTTACTAAGTAGCCATGGGAAAGTCAATTAACTTTTCTGTGCCTTGGTTCCCTCTTCCGTAAAACAAAGGATTGGACTAAATATCCTCTAATGTCCCTCCAACTCTAAATCTGTGATTCTATTATAATGATTATTTAACATCTCTGTCTAGTCTTTTTCTTTGTCCCTATCTATTTCTGCCTGTTTTTCTCACTCCCCTTTGATTGGCACCCCCTTGATACCAATGTCTACTGAGGAAAAATATGCCCCCCATATAAGGAAGGGAGAAGGGAACCTTTTTCCCTGTGTCAAAAATGAACATAGCCTAGGGTAGGTGACCAATGTTTTTTTTTGGTTTTTTTTTGTTTTTTTTTTTTTGTATGTTACACAAATGAAATAGCTTAAGAATTAAATGGTATTAAGGAACAGATGGTAGACTCTGGTCACATTTGTCTAAAAACCAAGAATTAATTGTTAGCTTATATCTACCTATATTCTTCTCTTCACTTGGCAAAAAAGTAAGTGATGGGGTAGAAGACTAAGGCTAAATTCTCATTAATTATTAGACTGACCTTTCCACTAAGTCAGGTAGGAAGTGCAGAAGGAAATGGGAAAGCAACTTTGACTCACTCAATTTCTACTCTCTATATTGGGCAAGATCTTAACAAAGTGGCAGAGAGAATTATTGTGCCTCTAATTTGTGCTTCCCTTCTCCAAATGGCTAGGTGAGATGGATTTTTTAAATATTATTCTTCTTTCTTGGCATTCTTCCCAAAGCTAAGTTTAATGCCAAGTGTTTAATACTTTATTCTCCTTCGTGTACTTTATGACTCAGAGACACTTTTTCTTGTCGTTCCTCACATGTGATATTCCATCTTCTGATTCCAAGCATTTTCAATGGCTTTCCCTCAAACTGAAACTTCCTTCTCTTCACTACCTCTTAGCTTCCTTGACTTTTTTCAAGTCTCAGAAAAGTCCTACCTTCTTAAAGAAGTCATTCCTAGTTCTCCTACATCTTAGTGCCTTCCCTCTGAGAACATCTCAATATTTTTCATTTTGTTTTTACATAGCTGTTTGCATATTGTCTCTCCCATTGGATTATTAATTGTTGATATAGTTAAATTAATTCAAATAATGGAATTTCAATAATAGCACTAAGTATGGTCGATTTTTCTGGAACATCTTTGGATACCATTTGTTTTTTAAATACTATTTTTGAAATGCACTTTATAATTGCTTAATGCAGCTTGATATAGTATATAGGTCTATGGACATGGAGGAAAGAAGGAAGGAAGGAATGAACAAAAAAATCAAAGGAAGGGGAAAAGGGAGGCAGGAGGAAGGAATATTAAATACCTACTATTTGACAGGCACAGTTCTAATAACCTTACAGATATTATATTATTTGATCCTCACAACAACTATATGTACTATTATTCCCATTTTTTACTTTTGAGGAAATTGAGGTAGACAGGTTATATGACTTACTTAGGGTCACACATCTAATAAATTTTTGTGGCACACTGGGGAGATAGATTATCTAGAGTGACCCAAGTTTCAATCTTGGCTCTTTCACTTATGGTTTATATAACCTTTGACAAGTCATTTAACTTCCTTACTGTTTCTTCAAATATAAAATAATGAAATCGTTCCTGATGACCACTAAGGTCACACTCAGCTCTCACGATTCTATGATCATATGTAGCTTTAACTATAGGCATCCTCTTAAAGGTCTATAAATTCAATATGTAAAATTATTCAGTTCTCTATAGTCATTCATAAATTAAGTGTATATTTTCTAGATCTAAAATGTTACTATCTTATTATACAATAGAACAGGGAAAAGTATGCTTTTAAGTAGATAATCAACTTGTATTAATGCTTGTAATAATTAAAGAATGTTTACTTTTTTACCATATATCCATTATTTCGTAATATTCCTAGGAGACTAAAAGGAATTATTATTAGTTTCATTTTACACAAAAAAAGAAGACATAGTTAACTTAATTTGTCTTGCCATGGGGTTAACAAATGGTCACAAAATGACAGAAGCATGGAATTTGAATATTCAAATGGATCTCAAAAGTCATGTAGGTAAACCCATAAATGAAAGGAATTCCAACAAGCAGTCATCCTCCCCTACCTCAGTCTACTTCATGGCAACATATCATCTCCAGTACTGTCTTCTGGAGTCAAAGCGAACAAATTTCATTCTTCTTCCACATGACAGTTTTTCACATACTTGAAGTTCTTATATCCCTCCTGAGCTCTTCTCCAAGTTAAAATGCCCAGTTCTTTCATCTGCTTCTCATATGATAGGGGTTCATGACTCTTCCCTCTTCTAGTTTGCCTCCTCTGGAATTCTCAAGTCATCAATATCCTTCTTAAATTGTACTCTAGTCACAACTTTCATCCCAGCAATCCTCATTGATACCCAGGAGATCAGCTCGGTCTCTTTTCATTACAATCTCCATTTTCTCCTGTTTATAGAATAAAGTTCTTGATAATTGTGTATAGACATTTGAGGTCATGGATTTTAGTGCTGGTTCCTTTCCTCATCTTTGCCTCCTGTGAATTTCTGTGTCTCAGTTATTATCCTTCAATTTAAAAAAAAAATCAGTCATAAATGAATCTCAGTCTTCTCAATTAAAAATGAAGTTTACTTTCTCCTAGACTTCCTAATAAATTAAATTAAAATTTAACATAGTTTTGAAATATTTTCAAAAGTAAGTTTTATCTAACATTCAAAATTATACCACAGTGTAAGATTTGTTTTTTTTTCTTTTCTTTTTTAAGATATGGAGGTAGTGAAATTGGAGTAATTATTTCTCTGTTATGAAAGTGGTTATTTCCTTGTGGATTTTGTTTGTTTTTGCATTTGAAAAACATAATATTCTTTTAATAACCATTTAAAAACATTTTCCTTCCCACAGGTTTACCAGAACCAAATAAAGATAGCATATTCCAAGGACTAAGTGTGGACCAGGGATTTTACACATCAAAAGACTTCTTACCACTGGTGGCCAAGGCAAGCAAACCAGGTAGAGCATGTTTCTTGTTTGTCTACTTTGAAAGTAATATGCAGAAGCTATTTTTAATTTTCTTTTTTATAATATATATTATTTATTTATGCTCAAATGCAGCTCCTCATTTTATGGATTAGATATACCAGACACCAAATGAAATATATAATAATGTGGAAAATAACAGATAGCATTTATATGGTACCTCCAAGATGCAAATTGATTTAAATAGGTTCTTATATTATCCTCCCAACAACCCTGTAAGGGAGGTACAATTATTCACCCAATTTTATATATAGGGTAAAAGAAACTTGGAGTGCAGCTAGGTGGATCACTGGGCAAGTCATTTAACCTTTACTTTTATTTGCCATACTTCTTCATCTATAAAATATTCTGGGTATGGAAATCTCAAACCACACCAGTGTCTTTGCCAAGAAAACCCTAAAATTGATTCACAAAGAGTAGGACATGACTGAAACAATAAGACAGGACTTAAGTGAATTACCCAGGGTCACACAATTCAAAAAGGTATGACGTAGCATTTGAACTCAGGGATTCCTGAGTTTACTTCCAACACTCTCCATTGCAATGCCTTGCTGCCCATAGAAGAACATGGAAAGCAAACACCTGTGTTCAACTCGTCAAAAGGAATGATTACTCTTATTCCTTCAAAATAGCATCATTCATGGATTGTACTCTATTAAAAGCCATATGTTTAGAGCAGCATGAGAAATTTAATGTTCAATGTTCCCTGTGAAAGCCAGTGAAATAGAACTCTCCTGGGAGAGCAATATTTAGTGGCTCAGAGGATTTTTGAGCTGAAGAACCCTTCAGCCTAACCCCCCTTATTTTAGAGAGGAAGCAACTTGGATCCAGAAGTTATGTATCTTCTGTAAGTCTAATTGCTAGCCACTGGAAGTATTTAACAATAGGACAGATTATCATCTATGTGAAATGGTTATCAGGGAATGATTCAATATCTCTGCCATTTCTATGATTCCCTAAATTTCAAAGTAAAAGATACAGATACTGTCCTTGCTCTCTAGTCCTTAAATGATATCACTTCATAAAAATATAAGTAGGACATTATCTGAGATAAAACTGACCTTGTCTAGAGCATGACTAGAGTAATTGTACTTATATTATGACCAGGAATCCTTCATTTTCTAAAAAACAATAAAAAAACAGGACAACTTAAAATCATTTCTTTCTATCTAAATAACTTTTATGGGAGTTGGAGCTTAAATATGCTAAGAACTATGTTGAAGACATACCTGAATGTCAGGACCTAGAGATAAATGCCTCTGTGGGTGTGCAGGACCACTTCTACTGCATTACACACCTCATTTAAGTAAAGAAGATTCTATATTTGGATGCTCTTACTATAGATATTTTAAGACTAAAGTGTATTCCTCCTCCCATATTCCCATTAGAAATTACTATATGTACTTCTTCACCTCTTACTGTGAAAATTCACAATGGACACAACAGAAATTAGAGAATTACAGTGGTGATTGTTTGATCTCAAATACAAACTCTTCTGAGGAAAATGATTACATTTATTGAGATTATAGGTTTAAACTCTCCATGCTGCCATTCCTAAAATTACTATAATTTATTTAATCAGCAGTTAGTTGTATTTAACTCAATACTAAAGTGCTATCTAATATATAGAAACCACCTGCATTTTGCCTCTTTTTCCCTTTTCAATGAGAATCTCTATGAGAATATAAAATCTTCAAATAAATGCCCTTGGCAAATGGACACATTAGAACTCATAATCCCTTTTGTTTGTTTTTTAAAGGTATATGGTTTGTTTTCACACTCAGACAATTTACTTAGGAGAACAGTTTCAAGGAAATAGTGGTCACATGTTCAGTGGTCAAAGCATGTGACTTGTAAGGACAGTTATCTAAATGGAACATTTTTGAGACTGATGGATCTTTTTTGCAGTTTACTAAACTTAATACAAGAAGATACATGGTTAAGTGGTCTCACAAGACAATATCAAAACCAAAAGCTTTTGTAAACAGTGAAGGATCATTTTTCCCTCAAACATAAGAACAATTTATCATTTGCCAAACAAAGATATAATGAAGGCAATTATAAGATTATGAATCAGAACCTGAAAGGGTGTGGTTTTAATTGGTTGATTCCAGTTTGGCTTAGCCTTGAACCTTTAGAATGTAATTTAGTCCATGACCCTTCTAAAAGGAAGAGAGAGAAACCACTGCTGCTAAGTGTAGTGACTATGAAATTACATATATGAGCATATTTTTAAAATGGGAATAAAACTGTCTTTCAGTGAAGCAGAATAATTTGATAGTGACACTCCATCCTTGGAAACTGCAAGATGCAATTTTACACTGCTTTGAGTACAAGTATCTTTTGAGCTGTCATGCAGAAATGGTTTCTCTACTTGAAAATGGGGTTTTCCTTTCATCATTCAGGAATGTGTGCCTGTCACTCCCCATTGCCATCGATACAGGGAGCTGTGATTGTACTTGGTGCCGGAGACACTGCTTTTGACTGTGCAACATCTGCTTTACGGTGTGGAGCCCGCCGTGTGTTCGTTGTCTTCAGGAAAGGCTTTGTTAATATAAGAGCCGTCCCAGAGGAGGTAAAATGGAACCATCAGAAAATATGGAGTTGTAATAGGAGAAATTTTAGGAGATGAACTGTTAACATACAGTGTTCTTCTGTTTAAGTCATTGGACTGGCCTCAAAATTTGCAGATGAGAATTAAAGGGGTCTGGAATCATACCTAATTGTTTCATCTAATTCAGACATTCATGAGCAAAATCAAATTCATAATACTGATTTGGATAAAAATGAGTAATTTAATTTATCACTGTATGAATAGGATTGATTCTTGTTCTTTGTGCTAATACCTTTGAAATGGTTTATCTCCCTCTAATAGCATTAGAATTTGTTAAGTCCTCAGTGTAATTGGCACTGTTGGTGAAATGTGTGGGCCCTTACTTGAATTTAGTAATTGGAAGAATTAGAATAGGTCTAAATGTATAGCCATAAAGGATTGTCATTTGACTTGTTTTTGGCCTCAAAGGGAAGAATAAGGAAGGTAAGAAGTTGCAAATAGGTTTTATCATCTCAGCATAAACAAAAAACTCACTAATAATTGGACCCATTCAAAAATATAAAAACTAGATCTTCCAAAAATTGTTCTAGACATTATAGAAAAGATTCCTGTTCAGGTACAGGTTGGAGTATATAACCTCTGTGAAGTCCCTTGCAACTCAAGTATTCAGTGATTTTTATGTATTTTTAAAAACTATACTTATAGCAATCTATACTTGTAAAATATATTTTGATCATAAGCAAGAAATGTTTCAGTGTCAACCCACTCTCCTGTTATTATATATAAATAATTGATATCTCTTCTTACTTAAAACTAATACCTCTTTTAAAGTAATTATTTAATAAAATTTTGTTGTTAATTTTATTAGAATGAAAATCATTTTATTAAAATAGGATTTAAGTGAGTGACTGTGGCATTCCCTCTTTGCTAAGTAATAATAATAGCATACATTTATATTGTGCTTTAAGGTTTGTCAAAAAATAGAGAGAGAAATTATAAGATATCTACAGAGATAATTAGATAGATAGATAGATAGATAGATAGATAGATATGATGAAAGTCACAGAAATTCACTGAACATTCATCAGTATTTACTATTGTGCCATAGAGCACCAAGGATACAAAAGAAAGATTTGTCCTGAGAAAAATTTACTGTATCTCTATACTATATTTATTATATTTACATAGTAAATAAATATATACTATATTTAATATGCTATTTTATTATATGCTATATTTATTAACTCCCTATATGTATCTACATAGATAAATATATACATATATAATTATATAATATCATTTGATCCTCACAACCCACAATATCCCTTGGAAGTGAGATATTACACTCATTTTACAGATGAAGAAACTGCATCAGACAGCTTAGGTAACTTACCCAGGATCACATAACTGGGAAATTTTTGAAGTAGAATTTGAATTTAGGTCTTCCTCATTTCAAGTCCTCACCCATTGTTCCAAAATTTTAATCAAGATTGGTCCCATAGTCACCTATTGATTACCCACATGTAGATTAACCATTTAACAAATTAATCATAGAGGGAAATCAAAATGGCCTAAGACTTTCTCCTTTATGGTGTCAATTCCACTAATTTATATGTATATATATATATATATATATATACATATATATTAGAAACCTTCCTTTCTGTTTCTTCTGTTCTGCAGCTGCCACAGATAGATAACAACAGTAGAAGAGACACCAATGAGGGAATCTTTAGTAGGGAGGTACCAAAAGGAGAGTTATCCTATAGAAGTTCTAGGAACAACTTAACCATGATTTTACATAATTTTTACCTTTGCATGAGAATTTTGGGGCCACTTAGTAGCCTGTCCTGTGGCACATGGATGGAAATGATGTCACAATAACTACCAAAGGAAAATAAATGAGTTGATTGATAGATGGTGGAGCTATTGCTAAGTAAGATTGGACTACAGAATCCAAAGGTGGGAAGTGAGAGTCAGTGATCAAGAGAAGTGTGATCTAGGGGAACCAAAGTCTTTAATATCAAAATAAAGTGCTAAAAGTTTCAAAGAACAGATGTCAAAAAGAATTAAGTATTTGGGGAGGCAAGATTCAGGTGTCTTAAGCAAGAATGCAAAGCCAGAAATAGATAGAGGTCCCAAAGAGCTTAAATCAGACTTGGGATATGGCTTCAGCATTGAATTAAATCATTAGTGTCTGTCCCTGGATTAGTGCCACTCCTTGTTGTTGATGGTTTGGCAATGTAAATAGCCAGTACCTTCTACTTTAAAGAAAAATCCCAGCTCTTCAGGTGGTTTGGATTCATTATCAGGTTTTAGAGGCACCAAGGGTCTTTAAGTACTTTTGACCCTTTCATATTAGTTTCTTTCCACATTTCTTATGAGTCTACTTTTAGCGCAGTGGGTAGCTCAGTGGATTGAAAGCCAGACATAGAAAGAGGAGCTCCTGGGTTCAAAATTGGCCTCTGACGCTTCCTAGCTCTATGACCCTGGGCAAGGCACTTAACCCCAATTGCCTAGCTTTTATCACTCATGTCTTGGAACCAATACTTAATATTGATTCCAAGATGTAAGGTAAAGGTTTTAAATTTTTTAAAGAGTCTAAGTCAATATTTGAGTATGTATTAGAATGTAATTTCCTTGAGGACATGAGATATATTATTTAATTTTTGAAAACCCCTTGTTGTAGGGCACAGCAGTAAAATTTATGGATGTTTGTTGGATTGAATTAATTTCTACGGTTCCCACTCTTTCCTTGTTATTGAATTTTCTTATAGTGATAGAAAGTATTAGTATGGAGAAGTCATGAAATATATCTTCTTATATTCTATAAATACTAAAAACTTTTATTAGATAAATCATAGAATCAACGAATCTCAGAGTTATATGGACCAAATTGTATCTAAATAATAACTAATCATATCTGACATTCATATAGCATTTTTAAGCTTTTCAGTGTGTTTTGCATATATTATTCTGTTTAACACAATTTGAATCAGATTTACTAAACAAGAATCTCCCTTAAAGCATACCTATTAAGACAATCTAATTATTGTTTAAAGATTATTGAGACAGAACCACCTCATGAGAAAACTAATTTTACTTTTTCAGGGCACTTAGGTTTTTTTTTTTCGTTAAAGCTTTAAGTTTATATTTTCCTTTTGTTATCTTTGAATTACTCTAGTTCTGTCCTTTAGGTTCAAGAAAAATAAGTCTAATTACTTTTCTAGAATACAATCCTTTAGTTATTTAAAGACAATTATCATGCCTCCTTCCCATTCTTCACAGTTCCTTAAACTGATTTTCCTGTGTCATGGACTTAGGGTTCATTGCTATCATCTTTCCTTTCCTTTTATATACTTTCCAGCTAATCAATATAATTTCAAAAGCGTGATACCCAGAACTAATGCCATAGTAATTAATAATAACAAATTCTCATATTTATGTAGTAGTTTTTTATGTTCCAGGCACTGGACTAAGTGCTTTATAATTATTATTTCATTTGATCCTTGCAACAACCCTGAGCGATGTATGCTATTATTACCCTCATTTCATAGAGGAGAAAATTGAAACAAACAGAAGTTATGCAACTCGCCCAAGTAAATATGTGTTTGAGGCCATTTCTGAACACAGCTCTTCATCACTAAAAGTCCATCACTCCATCCATTGTGCCATCTAACTCCAGTCATTAAGATGCCTCAGATAGCTTTGATATACTTTGCCTCTATTGAAGGCTGCCCTGTCATATTGCTCACATTTATTTTGTAGCTTATTAAAAACTCCAAATCACTTTTAGACAAAATGCTACCACTCTACCTGGTCATAACTAATACATACAAAACAGATTTTTGGTTCAAAAGAATAAGATTTTATACATATACATATATATCCCTATTAAATCATCTTTATATAGTTTTATCTCAATATAACAGACTTTCCAAATATTTTTGGATCTAGACTCTGCAGATTTGATAAACATGGCATGTAAAAATCCAACCAGTCAGCCACCTCCATCAGTCAAGCAAAAAGCTTTTACTAAGTTGCTGTTATGTGCCACACACTATGTTAAATCATTGATTAAAAAAATGTTAAATAGCAAAGACCTAAGCACTGAATTTTTGCACATTCCCTAGAGACCTCCTTCCAAATTGGAACAATATTATTAATGGTGTACTTTTGGTCTAGCAATTCAACTAGTTTTGAATCTATCTCACCATACCATCATCCAGTCCATGGGAATAGTAGAAGAAATGGTATTGTTTGTTTCTTTAACATTTTCCTAATCTAGTAGTATAGTAACCATCCCAAGAAAGGGAAAAAAAAGATTGAACTGACATGAACTGAATTGTATGGCTTCATCAATTCATGCTGGCTTATAATGATCATTGCTTCATTTATTTTTTTTTTACCAACTATCCCTTTAAAAAATGAATTCTAAGATTTTTCCAGCAATCCAAATCAAATTCATCAGATTTTAGCTCACAGATTCTATCCTATCCCTTATTTTTGAAAAATCAGGACATTAAATTCTGGTGGAGGGGAGGTGCTCTATATTACCATGAAGAATTTGGTATTAAACCAAATATTTTAACTCTCAATTCTTCCACAATCTCCACATATCCCCCCAAAGTATACAACATGAAAGTCACTAAATATCAGGTCTACTATAAAATACATTGATCATATCAGTGGATTTTATACCTCACAAGTATATCCTTAATGATATCGACTTTTATAGTGATTTGGGCAAATAAATTATTTTTGATAGATAATAAGGCTTTCATGAGTCTAAAATTTTTCATTTGGAAAATAATTCTTTTCTGTCACTTGGATAGTGATTACTACTTGACAAATAGAAAAAAGATTAAGAACATTATTTTTCTCTGGTATTATCAGCACTTTTATTCATTTTTGGCATGTGAATATTAGCAGGTATAGTTTGTTTAGCAGATGTAGGGGTCTTTGGGGTAGGGAGGGCTACTGTTTGCGATGTACAAAACCAAGGCCAATTTTTTTAAAATCTACAAGTAGAGAACACATAAATGACTAGCACAGGATTTCACTCTCTATGACCTAAGGCCTTGCATATTATATACTACCTACTTTGAAGTATAAATTTAAATCTGGAGACTATTTCCTCTGAAGGCTAGAAAATGTATCCTAAACACTCATAGCTATTATGGATGCAACTATGCCCCATTCCTATAACATATGATAAGCATCGTTTCCTTGTATTTCATCAACTTTTATGTAGCATTTTCTCTCTTTGTTAAGGAAATACAAAACCAGAGGATATATAGCTGATGAAAAGAAAACATAGAAGCATAACAAGCTTATACATACAATTGTAGTTCCAAATGTCTTTCATTTCCTCCTGAGGCTGCACACACACACACACACACACACACACACACACACACACACACGGATGCTACTGACAAACTAAAGCATCTCACTGAAAGTCTTCAGGGAACCCAGCAATTGTTCTGCACTATTCTCTAAGAAGATGAGGGAAAAATCCATTAATAATTCCCTCCAGTCCTTTCTGCAAAGTCAAACAGATGAGATTAAATTTCTCAGGATAACAGAATCCCCCAAATACAAGTATCAAAAGATGTTGACAGATCTGATAAAAATTTATGGGTGCTTTAAGCAGTTCAGAATGTCTGGAAGAGAACAAGAAGGTCAATATTTAATGTGCCAGTTTGACAAGTGAAAACTATGGGATGAAGGTGGGAATTGTTGGTCTATCCTGATTATGACTCACACTTGGTAGATGCTGATTACTACAGCATAGAGGATTAATGCAGGTACATATCAACATTCAGTTCTTGAAATCTGAATCTTTTGGTAATATGACAGGTATCTAGGAGAAATGATTTTAGCATTGTCATGAGAAGATGATAGATTTCCAAGATGTGTAATGGGATGCAAGATTGGCTTCCCCATCAAGTTATAAGAATCTTTACTAACTGACTATAATGATCTTCACTTTCCCTAGTTTCATTAGCTACTCTGCTAGACAGGGGTATTTATGATTGAAAGAGCCAAAGTTCCACTGCTTTATACATTTAACATCTAATAAAAGACACAATCTCTTGGCCAAGATTTGTTCATTTATTCCTATGGCATTAGACCAACATATTTCAGTGCCATCAAATGAAACTTCTAATATAACATTCAGGTAATAAATAGGTAATAGTTCTGATTATCTATATACTCATACTGATATTCACTAGCTTCTCAGTTTCTCTTTGATCTGCTTATGTTTCTAAATGATTCCTTATAGCAAGGATCCCACAGACACTTAAATATTCAAAATAACATTCTCTGATATATTATAATCATGTTCCAATTTTAATTAATCTTTTTATAGTAATATAAATCTCTCATAATCCTTTATGAAATTATAACTCATATGAGAATTACCTCTTCATATTCTTTGACCACTCATCTATTTAATAATAAGATATTTTAATATATAAAATGAAATAAAAAAACAAAGGTTTATAAATTGTACAATTTTGTCATTACTTTAACTATATATAAAGACAGATATAAATGTAAAATTTTAAACTATGTAGTATATATGAATTTTAAAATACATTTATATATACATTTATAAAATGACATTTAATATATAATGTACCTGCATGTTTTACATTAAATATATATTATATATCAACATATCTTAAAAACATGTATAACAATGGTTCACAGTCAATTATAAAATTTCTTTTTTGTCTTTTGTAATTGGGAATTTTATTTTTGTACATGATTATTAAGACACATTTTTAAGTTCATCTTTTAAAATATGAAATTATTCACTCTAAATTTGAAAACTCCACTGAAATTACTACAGTTCTGCCTTATAGCATTTCTACAATATCTTATAATTACACATGATTAAAATCTGGTCTATCTATTATGGTGTCTGTATGGTTGATAAAATTGATCCTTGCAAAAAAAAATAACTTGTCCTAAGTTTTATAGAGATAAGTCTAAAATTTACCATACTAATATGATAAAGTAGGAATTTGAATCTTCAGTGTTGGAAGAAAAGGGCTTTCTTTAGGATGAAAATATTTAAACTTTTTATGTATTAAACATTGTTTATGGAGATTAGTATTATATAGTTGAAAGAACCCTTTATTGTGTATCAGAAGAGATGATTTCAAATCTAAAGTTTACTGCAAATTAGCAAATTATATTGACCTTAAGCAAGTTATTTGATTTACCTTTGTTCCAGTTGTATTTATAAAGAGAGAAATTTTGACTAGTTGTTCTCTAAAACTTGGTCTTTCAGTTATAAAATTATTTAATTTTATAATTTGCCAATTCATATCAATATATAATTAATGTAGAAATAGTATTAAACTTTTATATAAATTGTTGATAAAACTACTTGGAAAGGCATTCATGACAATTATATTTACTATTGAAACAAATTGCTCTAGTACATTAGTAGGGGTGTGGGGGGGTGAGAGACTACATTTTAGAGTCTTATTACATACTGGATAGAATACTTCTGAAGTGGAAATCAATAAGATCAAGATTTGAATTCCACCTCAGACATATAGTAATTATGTGATCAGAGGAACATTGTTTAATTTCTCACAGTCTTAATTTCCTCAGCTGGTAAAATGGGGATAGTAATAGTATATAATTCGTAGGGTTATTGTGGGGTTCAAATGAGATAATGCATGTGAAGTATTTTGGAAGCCTTCATGTCCCAAGTAAATGCAAATTATAATAACAATTATTAAAAAGCTTTATGTTCTAGATATAACAGTACACAAAGTCACTTAAAGATTAAGCAAACTAAAACAACTGCAGGTAACATAGGAGTCAACAGCTATCTGTACTATTTATTATTAGAGAAAAATATTAACTGTTTTCAGAAACTCTAAAATAGATTCTGACTTATGTCTTGGGAATACCTGTAGTATTGACAATATATACTTCTCTTAACTTACAAAATCAATTAACCAAATATCTTGTGAATATGTACTATGTTCTGAACAAATTTACTGCTTTGGGAGAAGATCTTGAAACAAAAAGCAATGGAGATTGTACTTTTGAATAAATTTATCCATTTTTATATTTATTGTTATAAATATAGTATACAAACAAAATTTCTGAAGAGACACAGTATCTATTTTTAAAACAAAGTATTGAAAATAGTTTGACTTTCTTTCATAAGTAATCTTTTAATGGTCCTCAGAACATAGCATTACTTTTCTGTGAATGGGTAGTGATACCCAGCCTCTGCTTTTGCCCTGATAGCATGCTCATTAAAAAAGAATGCATCGGGGGGCAGCTGGGTAGCACAGTGGATTGAGAACCAGTCCTAGAGACGGGAGGTCCTAGGTTCAAATCTGGCTTCAGCCACTTCCCAGCTGTGTGACCCTGGGAAAGTCACTTGACCCCCATTGCCTAGCCCTTATCACTCTTCTGCCTTGGAGCCAATACACAGTATTGACTCCAAGATGGAAGGTAAGGGTTTAAAAAAAAAAAGAATGCATCAATTTGCATGGGAGTGAGATATCTACCACACTACCTGATTATAGAAAGGCTACCAAACAAATTGTTTTTTTTTTTGCTTGTTTGCTTGTCTAGAGGATTCCAGACAATAGGCAAAAAACTCAAAATGAATCTTAGTTTCCATCTGTAGTAATAGAAGTAATAGAGAAGATATCAGTCAAGGAGCTCTTATTTATCTAAAGACATTAACTTTTGCTATTTAATGATTTTTTATCACATGGCCAATAAGTTAATACCCTATTCTATGAAATGAACCACATCCATATTGGCATTCTTGTTATGAATTAAATTAGATTTAATAAAGTCGTTGCAACTAAATTCAATAATGTCCTCAAAAGTTTCTCTTGGTGAAGCAAATAAAGGACCTTGGTTCTATAGACACAAAAAATCATCTTATGCTGAGATATATGGTTACTTCACCATGAATTGTTCAATAATGTGATCCATATTACTCATTATGATTTCATCTTGTAGAAGATGAAGAAGTTGTGGAATAACAGGATTTCATAACCTCTGAGATAGAAGGGATTAATGAATTTTTTTAATATTACTTTGTTTTTATCCTTCTAACTTCATTAATATAAATCTGAATACTCAGTGTTTTTAGTGCAAAGGTGGAACCAAGCATGATAAACCAAAAATATGAAAATATGCAGAAAATACGATTTAGGATCAAAAAATAAAAAGTCAAACATATTTAGATTTCTCATGAGCCTCATATTTGTAGAATTAATACTTTATTCCAAAAGAGATATGGAAGGCAAAGTATGGCAAATACTAAACCACATTAAAAATTAATTGGATTATATCTTAACTAAAACAAATTGGTTACAGATATAAATAAATATAACAATCATTTTTCGAATCAGCTGTCTGTCTATAGTCAGATTTTCAAACAGAGCAAAAATTGAAGTAAATATCAAATTGGATTAAAGGATAACAATTAAAGGAAGATAATTATGGCTTATTATAGCAGGTCCAAACTATCATCCTACTCATCATCTCAAAATAGCTAATTCTATAAAAATAGAAATGGGCAAATTCAAGACATTGACAATCCACACTCCCTATAGAGGTTTAACCAGTAGGAAAGCCATTGTACTGAAGTGTCAAAAATATCTAGAAACAGCCTTAACTGACTGACACTTGATTTCCATGGTAAGAAGTGAAAAAATTATAATCAAAGGCAGGCAAGAATAGTTTAAAGTACACACTCTCAAACTCTTACAAAGATATGTTTTAATGTATAAAATGATGAACAGTATGGATATAAAGAAATAGAACAAACATAATTAAGATACAAGAGTGGAATCAAAGTTCCCTCATGGTAGATAGCCCCATGAATCTGACTCCCTTCCAAAAAAAAATGTAGACAAAGATTCATTGAATATATTGAACATTGAGTATACGACTTCAGTTAAATAGATTTTAGTACAGAAGTGAAAAGATTTATGATAGCAATATAGAGCTAGCCCCTTGCTAATGTATATTGTAGAAAGATTATCTTTAAGGAACCCAAGTCATATTGACCAATACAAATCACATAAGGAAATCATAAAAATGATGCCATGTAGCATTGAAGATTATAACAATTTGTCATCTACTGAATAGTTAGAAAGACATGATCTGATGTCTAGAATTGTATGCCAGAAATTATTTTAATAAATTAGGAGGCAGAAATATCTCTATTATAAATATAGGACATCCCTTCTCCCAAAGATATCCTTTAGAATTCAACAAATAAATTATAATGCAATTTGAATACTAGCATAGACAAAATTGTTGCCCACAACCAAATGGATATAACATTCATCAAAATAATTTAAGGGCAACTTAAAAAAAAAGGTGTTTCTATATTCCATGATAAGTAATACAATCTTCAAATTATGTGGAAAGAAAAGCTTTCAAATTACAGAGATCAAATTAAAGAAATTAAAATCATCCAGAAACAAGATGAAATAGTTATCATTCCAATAATCCTTTCTGCTATTGGAGTTGTCCTGAGATGCTTTCAGTAAACCTGAATGTTAACTTACATTTAATAATTTTATTCTGGTTCCTCATTTTTATCTAATTATATAGTATTACATTAAATGATAAATATAAAAGACTAATAGTATAAAGACTTAATATAGAACCATTTCTATCAGAATTCCTTGGATGAAGACAAAGGAACGGTGCTTACCTAGCTTGTTGTAAAACACTTTACATATACTTTAACATTTGAAAGTCACAAAATCCTTTCATGGTAAATGATAAAAGTACAACTTTTAAATGCCTGAACCAATGTTAAACACAGGTTGCTGCAAGTTGCGTTTGGAGCAAACAAGTTCAACTATTTATCTTCTAGGCATCTTCTTCCCATTGTTTATGTTTTTTTTAACTAGATTTGATTTAACTAGGCATCAGTATAAAAATATCTGATTAAAACAAAATATTTTTTATATTTATAAATGCTTCTTTCAAGGCAACCCTGCCCAGACAACTCATTGGTTGGAATTCTCTACAGCTCTTCCAGTTAACATCTTGATTGAGATTCAACAAAAAGGTTTACAAACAGTAAAAATGTTTCTAAATTCTGCAAAGCTTTGGACAAGATAACATAAATATTTTCTGCTTAATATTTATTATAATTCCTGATGGGATTAATCATTCAACAGAAGAACATTTATTAATCAATTACTATTGCCAGGATTTTGCTAGTTATTGGTAATAATATTTTCTTAGATTTTTTTCCTTTCTTTCCATATGAGGGAAAGGCAGATAAGATAAGACTTCATGCTTTCTTTCTGTCTCTCATATATACAATGTTGTTCTCATGTCATAGTTTCTATTGCCCTTCCTTAGAAAAATTCCTTAGACGACTAAAGAATATTCCATCATCTTTTTTCAAAAGCAATTTCAAGGCATTTCACCTGTCATATGCATTCAATAACTGTTCATTTTCTCTATCTTCATTTTCCCAATCACCTTTCTCTCTCTCAAGCCCCTTTCTTATCTGCTGATCTTTCTTTTCCTTTTTCCAATGTAATGTCACTACTTCCCAAGTAAACATATCCCTTCAAAATTGCATCTCCCTATGCCTACCTTAAAATGTTTTTCTCCAGATAAATCAAATGGAAATCCCAGCTACTTAACAGCAAAAGAGCAAGAGCTGGCATGATTTATGTCTTTCTCATCCAATAGCAGTATCCTATATGCATTAGAGCATAATATCACTGGAATTACTCTAGCAAGCATGGGAAATAATCTTTGTGAGTGGCCAGAGTCCTCTAAGCCTAACCTCTATGCACTGGCAGATAATGACTTAAAATATTCAATTATTTGAATGCTAATGTTCTCAGTTCTGAGACATAAGGTTTGCTGACAAAAACATCAATGTCTCTCAATAAGGAAAATTTACAATATACAGAAGGCAATTTAATTTTAAATGCATATTAAGGTATATATACTCTGAGAAATTTAAAAATAAGACAAATCCATAGAATCATAGGATCATAAAACTAGAACTAAGGGCTTCTGAGTTTGGTATAGATGGACATATTTGGGCTCATTAAATCAATAAACATTTATTAAAAGCTTTTATGCTTTGCAAAGCACTTTACAAATATTATCTCATTTTATCCTCAAAACAGCCCCGAGAGGTTGGTGTTATTATCTTCACTTTACATATGGGGAAACTAAAGTAGACAGTGGGTAAGTGACCTTCTATAGAGTCACAGAGCTAAATAGTGTCTGATCTGAATTCAAATCTTTCTGACTTGAGTTCCAGCTTTCTTTTTGTGCACATGCAATATATAAATGGATTAATAAATACAAAATATTCCCTAAGCTATTAGAAAAAAAAAAGAAAGCATTGACAATGGTGGTAATCAAGAAAGACCAAGTGAGTGGTCCTTGAGCTGGGCTTTGAAATAAGCTAAGGATGCTTTGAGACTGTGGTGAAGTCGGAGCCCATTATAGATACCTGAGACCATTTCTTCAAGGGCTCAAAAGAAGGCAATGGAATGTCCTATACAAGGACTTCCTAATGTCTCAATTTAATTATCACAGAAGATGTGAAAAGGAAAGCAATGGAAAATATAGGAAGCAAAGCAAAAACTTATCTAGATTGCAAACATTTTAAAACATTTGGCTAAGGATTTCATGTCTGTAAAATCTCACTAACAGGCAAGAAATTTGTGTTGTAATATAAATAGGTATGAAAAGAAGATGAGACAAAAGAGAACTTAAATCTGAACATGAGAAGTACTTCAACTATGTTTTTATCACAATATTTTATTTCTACTCACAACTGAAATAGGCTTGTTATAAATAAGTGTTACATATTGATTTATTCAAACTATAAACATTTGGCATTGTTGTTCAATCAAGTGTGGCATTATCACTAAAATTTAGTATAAGGTGACATTTTTGAAACACAGTAAAGCAGATCATATTGATGAATTGAGAGGTGTTGCATTATCTGAATGTGACAAAAGCAACACATGGAGACCTAGGAAATATATATTGATTGCACTATATTTATTACATTATTAGAAATATTTTTGTTAGCTGGCCCCTTCTTGAATAATAATCTCTTATTCTGTAAGTGTACAAAAAAGAATCTCTCTCTCTCTGTGTGTCTCTCTGTTTCTCTCTCTGTCTCTGTCTGTCTCTGTTTCTCTGTGTCTTTCTGTCTCTCACTCTCTACCTCTCTCTGTCTCTCTCTCTCTTTTCTCTCTCTCTCCCTCTCCTTTTCCTTTACCATTTCCCTCTCCCTCTTCTTTTCTCTCTCTCTCTTTTTGTCTCTCTGACTCTGTCTCTGTGTCTCTGTGTATCTGTCTGTCTGTCTTCCTGCCTGTCTGTCTCTCTTCCTCTCCTCCTCTATTTGAGAAGCCTTTCCACTGAAATTACAATCCCATTGATAAGTGACTGAATAATTGCAGGGAGCTAATAAAAAGGAGAGTGGATTCAGAGAAGCATGGATTATATCTGGTAATATAATTCCATTCTGCTTCTTTATTCTTCAGACATACTCTTAGATGTTAACAATTTCTGTTCATGCTATTTATTTAAAAATAGGAAACCACTTCATATTTTAATGATTCTACAAGATACTTATAGTTAGACATGTTTTAAAGCATAAAATATGCCAGGTATTTGACAATGGTTTCATGCATGCAGAAATAAACTTTCTTTTTCAAGTGCCCCATAATGTAAGAAGAAAGAATTCAGGTTTAGATGTAGTAATATTGAGATCAGTCAAGTAATAATATTTAATGGTCAAATGAGATAATATATATTGTGTTTTGGAGTCCCAAAGTAGAATATAAATGTTAGCTATTAATGAAGAATGGATATGTGAATTTCATTATAGCAAGTAGTGTGTCACTTTCCAATTTAGGCCCAATAGAAGGACACTGGTCTGGAAAAAGCAAGAAATGAATTAGATTCTTTTCCTGACAGTATCTTTTCTTAGATAAGTAACACATATTATGGCTCAATTTTTGCATCCACAAATCCCTTTCCATTCTTTAAAAAAATTAATTGTAAAAGAAAAATTCTATGATATGAAATATAGTAATCTAAAGTAAAGGTCAATATTTTTGTTCTTTTTCCACAGTTTTATTAACATAATTCTATTTTGTGACTGTTTTTACAAAAAAAAGCTGTGGAAGGCAAATGGTATAGGACCTATTCGCTGAAGATATAAATGTCTTTTCACAGTGCAGCAGATATTCTTAACCAAAAAGCTGCCTATTGTTCTGATCATATACTGGCACTGTTAGGTTTCTCCAATCATATTGACTTTTCCCAGCATAGATAAATTAGCCTGCTGGTAGACTATGCTATTCACTTGCACATTGGGCATGAGAGTCAAAGTGAAAGAGAAAAAAAGAAAGAGAAAGAAGACAGGAACCAACCCATTGTCCACAGGATGTTCAAATGCCAAGAGCTAATGGTGGGACATAAAACTCAAGTGAGAGAAGTTTCTTGTGATTTCTGTTCCCTGAATACCAGTATAACAATATGTTCCTTCTCACTGACTGACTGATACACCTTTTCAGCCACTTACTATCATGTAAATTCTTGATTAAAATACTCTTAGAAACCACATAATATATCAGTCTTCCATGCAATGAAAAATAAAGCATTATGCTTACTAAAATGGTAGAGCCTTTTAGAAAGAGTTAAGTTAACCTCTGATTAGAAAACAGATCAAATATTGTCTTGAAGATCTTTAAAAATTTTTTTTTCTGTTTTTTTCTTAGATGGAACTTGCTAAGGAAGAAAAATGTGAATTTTTGCCTTTCCTTTCTCCGAGAAAGGTTATAGTAAAAGGTGGGCGAATTGTTGCTATGCAATTTGTTCGGACAGAGCAAGATGAATCTGGAAATTGGAATGAAGATGAAGATCAGCTAGTCCAGCTGAAAGCCGATGTGGTGATCAGTGCATTTGGTTCAGTGTTAAGTGATCCTAAAGGTATAGTACTCATTTGTTGTCATGTGTAACATGATTGTCTATGTTTTAGTTCTGTAAGAGATTTCAAGTTTCTGGAAGTTGTTTTTCAGTTTAATATTCCTTTTTTTCCTTTAGCATTTGAAGTCAGGCAAAAGGAATAGAAAAACCTCAAAAATGGTAATTATTAGTTTTAACTGGCAAGTGGTAGAATGATGGAAATTCCAGAATCACTGGTAGCATTTTGACTAAGCAGAAAAACAGAATTGTTTGACTTTTATAATAAATTATTTAAATTTGTTCCTTCACTTTCAACCTTATCATGACCATCATATTTCCAATTGAAATAATAATATGAGGAGGTGGATGAGGAAAAGAAGGAGGCACAGGTAGAGATGGAATTTGTAAAATATTTAATGCTTATAATTACTAACAAATATTATCTCATTTTAAGCACATAACAATCCTGGAAGGTAGCTTCTATTTTTAACTCTATTTTACAGGTGAGTAAATTGAGGCAGATAAAAATGTATTGACTTGTCAAGAGTTATAGAACAAGTGTCAAAAGCTAGATATTAACTCAAGCCTTCTTGATACCAGGAATAGCTTTCTATCCGCTATGCAATCTAGCTGTCTGAAACAGAATACACAAGCATGGTAAAGAAAAAGAATTCATGAGAGTATTAATAATTCATCTTAATCAAAGGAATGGGAATCATGCAAAAATAAAAGATACTTGTCACTCTTGAAGTATGATTTAAGTCAGATCTCAAAACTGAAAAATGCCAAATGATAAGAGGAAAATTGTGAATGAAATTTTCATTTCTTCTAGGTAGCATCAGATAAAAGTAGCAAATGAAAAAAATAGCAAAAAGGTAATGAGAGAAGCTAAGGATGTCTCCTTTTTAAGCTGACTCACTAATAATACTTCATTGCTCACAAAAATATGGCACTTATTTTGTTTCAGTATAAAAATGGTCTAAAAAAACAAAACTTTCCTTAGAAATACTGATAAAATCAATTATGTTTGTAATGTGATAGATGCTAACATTTCTCTCTATAGAGAGGCTAACATAGTCACTTGCACCAAGTCAAAGATCTAGAGATTTATTGACAACATTGAAATGTAAATCTTCACCTTTGATTTCAGTCTACTGAAAACACATTGTAAAGTTGATTTAGAGGCTGAATAATCTCTGGATTTTTGTCTGGTCAAACAGGGAATAGATATAATCTACCATAATATTATGTGCTTCTTTAGTTTCTATGTTTATTTTTTATTTGTTTCACCATACTATGTAGTGAGTTCCTAGGAAGAAACTTTCTCTCCAAGAATTTTACTCTTTACATACTAGTGAGGATATAAACATCAAAATTTCGTGGTTATAATCAACAATTCTTATACCTTCCAAGGTTTTTTGAAGCATTTATGTGTTTGGCAGTATTTAAGCTGAAATTTTAACAAATAGTGGATATTGTTTTAAATTATATTTAAAATTTTTAAATTCAGTTATGAGTGTATAGTCTTTGTAGTGTTAGCTAATTTATGTACTACTAAAGAATATTAATTAGGTGTAAAATTCATTTATGTTTAGCCTGTAGCACCTAGAAAATATATACATGTATTATGTATAGCAGTTATGTAATAACTGTTTGGTGAGTGAATGAAAACTATGCTGAATTTGTTATGTTCAGTTTAATTCAGCAAATATTTCTTATGTAAATATGATTAAACCTCATTGGATCTATGTTGCTTATACTACTAGTTGCAAATGACCCAAATAAATCACTAATTTTTTGGAGAAGAGCAATACACATTCCACCTTTTACTCTTTTACAATCTACCTGCATGCACCAGGTAGGTGCAGTGGATAGAGTGCTGGGCCAGACTTTAGGAAGACTCATCTTCCTTAGTTCAAATCTGGTTGCAGGTATTTCCTAGTTCTGTAACCCAGAACAAGCCACTTAACCCTGTTTGCCTCAGTTTCCTCCTCTGTAAAATGTCCTGGAAAGGAAATGTCAAACCATTTCAATATCTTTACCAAAAAAACCCCAGATGGGGAAAAAGAAGAGTTGAACAACTGAATGATAACAGCAAAGCTCCAATTTTATTTTTCATGTATTCTTCATAAGAGTCAAAGTAATCTATTTATTCCTCAAAAAAAGCATTCTCTGTCTGTCTGACTGTCTCTCTGTCTCTCTCTGTCTCTCTCACACACACACACATGCACACACACACACTTTTTTTGATATTATCCTCAATGATAAAAATTATTTCTCAGTCCCTCTCCACTGCCTCTTAGAAGCTTCCCTTTTCTTCAAGGCTCATTTCATGTACCATTTCCTATGGGAAGTCATTCCTAATCCATGTATTAGTATCATCTTCTTCCCTTTATACATGCAAAAATTTCCTTATCGAGTTTTTTTGTTTTTATTTTTTAACAATATACATTTATTTAGGCATATTCCTGGCAGTGGATTTCTGGGCCAAAGGATATGCCTAGTTTAGTATCTTTTGAAACATAATTTCAAATTGTTTTCCAGAAGACTTAACTAAGTTACAAATCTACTAACAATAAGTCAATGTGTCTGTTTTTCCTCAGCCTGAGATATTAATTCTTAACCAAACAAGGGATAAAGTGGAAGAAAAAAAAAGAGAGATCATTTAAATAGCATGAACTTAAAATGCTTTTGAATTAAAATTAAATTGGAATGTGATGTGAAGTGATTACCAGAAAAGAAAACTTTACATCAAATATCTCTATATATAAGTATGTAAGCTATGCAAATAACTAAAGATATGTATATACAAAAACATTTCCATTAGATGTTTTCACCATGTATGTAAGGAAAACAGCTCTTCAAAAGAATTATAAGTCCTTAATCATCTGAAAAGATGCTCCAAATATCCATTAAGTGAACTACAAGTCATAACATCTGGGATTTCATCTAACAGCCAGGAAGAAAATTGTCAATGACAATTGGGAATAATCTATATTGTAGAGCCTGGAAAAATAATATCAATGCACTGTGGAGTTGTAAATTATTCCAAATGCTTTAGAAAAGCAATTTAGAATTATGCAAAAAAAAAAATAGCTACAAGGTTCAAAACATTGGAGCTTGAGATTCTACTGCTTTGACTATATTCACTTAAACTAAGTTAATGATAAAAACAAAGGCCCATAAATAAACACCAAAAATTTTATGAGAATGGCTAAACAATCTGTAGTGTGATTACAAGTGAATATTACAGTGTTAAAAGAAACAATGAATGTGATGATCAGAGAAATGTGGAACTACTACTTAAATGCAAAGCAAATTAAGTATAATTTTCAACAATGTAAGTGAAAAGAATAATAACAGTACAGTGGAAACTGAAAGCCATAAAATTGTATTTGACCAGACTTATTTCCCAAGTAAAGATATAAGAAGGCACTGTCCTTATTTTAGGAGGTTCGGGACTGTCCATAGAAGAATAAAAAATGTTAGACTTTTGATGTATTAGTTGGTTTTGTTAAACTTTTTTTGTCTTCTTTTTTCTTCTTTGGTATAACACATGGTCCCCTGGGACACACAGAGAGAAGAGGGATGAATTGGGAATTGTAAGTGATCTAAAAATAAAATAGAAACAAAAATTGTTTTTTTAGTAAAATTGTTAAATGTTCACCCTACCCTTCCTGAAACTTCCTGAAAAGTTGAGAATTTGTCATATTTATGTCATAGTATTTGGAAGACTAAGTACAGTTAATAGGAAGCAATTTGTTCATTTACATTAAACTCAGAAAAAGAAATGACCATTCTCCATGAGTTACCTAACAAGTTATAAACTTAAATCCCATTCTTTAAATTAGGGTGACATTTCTATATTTATTTCTACCATCTCTGCAGCATCTTCAGTTCTTAAATCTTCATTCCCCTCTACATCCAAATATTTAAATGCCTCCACATCTTTACAAAAGAGATCTTATTTACTCTATTGACAAATATAGTACTTCTCCATTTATTGTTTTTTTTTCACTCTTTACCTTCTGAAATGAGTGATTATACTTGTTTCTTCTTTGTACTTGATTCATTTCCTCCTTGACCCTTTAAATCTGACCTCATGGCTTTAACCTCATCCATCTACCAAAATTGAACTCTTAAAGGTCTCTACATCATTCTTGCCACTTTCAATGACTTATTAGCTCTCATTCTCTTTTGTTTCAATAAAGAGTTTCTATCATTTACCATCTATTTTTTAAAGCTATGTCCCTAGCTCCCATGTATCTTCCTAACTTTTTCCCCTGATTATTCTTATTACATTCTCTATGTACTCACCTTGGCATCTTTTACACTATCCAACATTAACTTAAAAGTTAAATTTTTGTCCTTCTGGTTTCTTGTTATTTTTCTTACTCTCTCCCTTGGTGACTCTATCTCATATTTGCATATGTATCCATATCAATTTATGGATATATATGTATATGGATGTATAGGTATATTATATGATTAAATTTGTTTCAGTCATTTGGTTGATCTTCTGATTTACCTAATGACTTCAAATATGCATATTATAAATTATCTTAATTTATCTAATTCAAATAAAAGAAATGTAACTATAGTTCTAATTCCTAATAATCCATTAATTTTTCATTGCTTCTAAAGGAAACTTATTTCCATTAGTGGCACTCCTTTATAAAACTACAGAAAATGTTTGAGTTTTTGATCTTTTAGTTGGTTTTGCTAAAGGATTTTTTCCCTCCTTTTTATTCTTTGTATAACAAATAGTTCTCTGGGTTACTGACAGAGGAGGACATCCAATAGTGTAATCATATTTTATTTTTTAAGATGTACTTTAACAATATTATTAATGAAAGAAACCACAGAACACTAGAAAAAGTTGTGGGATTAATTCTTAACTGTTTCAGCTGTACAGAATGGCTTTATTTAATGTTATGAGGGATTGTGATTTTTGTTGGTTTTCTGTTAATAAGATCACCTACTATTTATTGTACACCAGACTATACAAGGCACTGTACTAACATGGGATCCAAAGGATAAGACTTGTTCCCTTCCATCAGGGTTATTAGGAGGCAATATATAAAGTAAATAACAATAAAAAATTTAAATAACACTCTGAAACAATAGAGAATGTTATAAGGGAGAACATGATTAATTGCCAAATGACATTCAAGACAATAATTGGTATAGGAATTCATTATTATCTTCTGCACCTAGGCTATGCGCCATAGTTAATTATCAATAAATGTGTCGATTTAATAAAATTTAATAAATGAATAAATTCACTGGAATAAATATGAGTAAATAAACATGTTATCTAATTAAGTCCCCTCTGAATCATATTTTGTTTGAAATTCTATTTAAGCAACAGACCATTTGGGCCTTTAGTAGACAGATTATATATATTTAGATCTAGAATAATCCTCAAGAAGTTTGGAGTATACTAGGATTTAAATTAGAGTCCTATTCAGTTTATATTTTTATTCAATTCTTGGCCCAATTAGTTATCATTCACCATAAAAGCTTTCCTAATTGCCCAGCTAAAAATGATTCATTTCCTTCAGATGTTCATAAAATTTTAGTTCTCATATTTATCTCATAATGTACTTCTTTGTATACCTTTAATATCTTTCTTATTAGAGAACAAGGTGTTAAATTTGTTTACCATCAATTTTTTCAATCCCCATCATGTAACAGAGTGCCGTTAACAAAAAAGAAATTCAAAAAATGTTTGTTAAATTTACTTGAATTAAAGTGCCATCTTTGACCTTTTCCTTTATTTTGTAAACTACATTAAGAAAATATATTTGAAGCACTTTGAAAATGTTAACACACTACATTAATGACAACAACAATAATAATGAGAATATTAATAATTAATAATAACAATACATATCAGCATAGTAGAGTCAATAAGGTGCTCGCCTCAGAGTTAGGAAGATTTGAATTTGACTTCTGTCTTTGACAATGGTTTTTTGAGCCTGGGTGACACACTTAGATTCTCAGTTCCTTAGACCAGTGTTGCTAAATTTTAATAGAAATGAGGGCCAATAAACCATATATAAGGAACTCTAAGGGAAGGACATTGACCTAATTTTAACATCATTCTTTTTATGTTTATTTCAATTTGTATTTATTTCATTAAATATTTGCCAATTACATTTTAACTTGGCTCTGGTTGTACTTGGAAGTATTGTGCAAGGCATGTTTTTGATAATATTGTCCTAGGACAGTTGCAGAGAAAGCATTTCCAATTTGATTGATAGAATACATGTCTCTGGACCAATAAAATCACAGATTAAAAGAAGATATTTTAAAAATTAAATATTCTTTGTGTATTTATTCAATTCAAGAATCCTATAGTGACTGAGTTCAATATGAATTTATGTCACATAATTTCAATTAAACCCTCACTGTAAATAGGCAAACATTTCATATATACCTAATTTATTTACTATCCCACTCCTCAGAAAGCCTTTTCTAGATTTTTTCCTCCCTCTTTTCCTTGCCAAGGCAAACTCCTCTACATAAACAAGGGATCTCATGTCCTCCAATCTTCTCTAGCAGATTCTCTTCTTTATCAAATTCTCCACTATGTTACTTCCATCTCTCCTTTTCCATTATCTACTTTCCTATTGCCTAAAAATGTGTCCCATGTCCCTACCATTCTTGAAAATCCCCTCAAATGATCCATCCATCCCCAGTGGCTATCACCCCATATCTATGCCCCTTTCTTTGTTTAACTGGGAAACCTCAGGTTTAATCATGTCACTGCTCTATTCAATAAATTCCAGTAGCTTCCTATCATCTCCATAATTAAATATAAGATCTGTTTGATTTTCAAATTCTTTTATTACCTTGTCCCATAGTATTTTTCAGTCTTTTTACACTTGACTTCCCCTCCCTCAATAAATTCTATAATCGAATGACCAGTGTCCTATTTGTCCCGAGATACTCCATCTCCCCATTCTGGATATCTCTATTGGCAGTATGCTATTCCTGAAACAGTCTCCCTCCTCTTCTCTGTCTCCTGGCTCCCTTGATTTTCTTCAAGAACTAACTAAAATCTTAATTTCTATAAAAATCTGTTTTTAATCCCCGTTAATTCTAATAGCTTCTCTCCATAGATATTTTTTATAGTTTACCCTGAATATATCTTTCTTGTAACCAGTTATTTACATATTGTTTCTTTAATTAGATTGTGAGTTCATTAGGATCAAGGGTTATTTTTTGCTTTTTTTAGTGTATCCCTAGTGCTTAGTAAATTGTTTGGCACATTATAGGAACTAAATTAAGTTAACTTGTAAACTTTGTTGACTTGACTTGTTTCATTTCTTAGGTTCTCACTTGCCACATACAGGACTAAGGTGAAAGAGGCAAACTAAGGAGGTCATGTTATTTTCATTGATTAGAATCAATCATTATAGAATGAGTATGGCAAACACTGAGCGATTAGTTCTGTAAAATATTAGTCTTGTTCTCATTTCACCTGCCATGTTCTTGAGATCAAAGTCAATAAAGTTTCATTAGGTTATTATAAACAATGTTTACAGAATCCTATTCTGACCACTGAAGAAGATATGAGAAACACAACACTTGAAACTCAAAGCTTAGCCTAGGCATTGGAAGCAGCATAAGAAAGTTACTGGGAACAAGAATGACCAGGACATGATATTGAGCAGAAAGTAATATATTTAAGTAGAGCATAGTGAAGGGAATCATAGCAAATCAAACTATAAAATTAATAAAGTGCCTATTCAAGGAAAGTAATTTTAATTTTGTTAGCTATTGGGGACATCACCCCAGTGCTCTAGGATGGAGGTATGAAGGGAAGACTGTCTTCTTGTCTACTGCTTTTCATTATATGATAAAGTTTTACTGGTCATAATTTTCTATCACCTTCTTCTGCTATGCTTTGCAAATGACCTTGTTCAGTAAACTGGTGATTCCCTTTGCGATGTCTCTCAGCTTGAAAGGGAGATCCAATTTCCATCGACTGATGATTTGGGGCTCCTATCAACTATCTCATTAGCAACCATTTCATTTCATTTAAACTATTTTAAGGGAAAAAAAACTGATAGTCATTTTTTTTCTTTATCCTGCCCTCCCCCTTCCCATTTGCCAATTTGTGGAGATGACAGAGTATCTAAAGATGTCATGTTGGAACTTCTTTGCTTGAGATAATTGTTTTCCTCAAACTTATTCTTTCTTCTAACATGGATTTTTCCCTGACATTTGTCCTAATTAGTCAGTTATGAGGCTGCACACTGACAGCTGATTCTTTAATGACTTCTTCATCTGTATCTAGTTCCTTGTCTGGTAAGATGGATATAATTAATTTTATGTTGAAGAATTAAGTGTGGTTCATCATTAGCAACTTCAAACTCTTTTTAGAAAGAATGTTATTACAGTTCATGCAACTTGGATTCATAAATAAGAGTGTTTGGAAGTAAGTGGAATCAAATTCAGCTTTGGACTCCTACTAATTATATGAAATTGTAAAAGTCATCTTCCTTATCTAGTAAAAGGACAAGATAATAACACCTACCTCAGTGGGTTGTTGTAGAGATCAAATGAGATAACATTTAAAGTGCTTTACAAGCTTCAATGTTATATAAATGCTAGCAATAATTGTGATACTGCTACTGCTGCTTGTGGTGGTGTTAGTGGTGGTGATCATAATAATGTAAAGCTGTGAAGTAGCATAATACTTGTGTAATAGTTAAAATTTAATTATGAGACTGCTAGTAACTTTAATAACTTTATTATATCAAAGTAGTAATAGTAAAGAGAGGGAAAGGTGGGAAAGAGGTAGGGTTGCTTAGCTTACTACTCTACTGAGTGCCATGATGGATTAAGATTACCACCAACAAGAGTTTCTTCAGGTTCCAAGCTTCAGCCAGAAGAATATGCTTACTTTCTGTTGGGTCTCCCCTTATAAGCAGTTTTCTCCACCTACTAACTCTTACATGTCACATCTCATCACATCACATCACATCAACAACCATAGTTTCTTAATTTTCCTGGCACCGCCAAAAGGGGCAGTACCTCTGGGATGAGTTTACCATCTTGTTGGTCTCAACTTCCTTTCTCCAAAGGTTTGTCCTGCATATCTCAGCAGCAAATGAACTTCAGATCCCTGGAAGGTGACTTAAAACAAAGCGACATTAATAGAGAGAGAAATTCTCTTCCAACACTTGGCAAACCCTTGTATTTTTTTACTTCTTGATCCTTTCCCATATAATGCCAATCTGCTTTTAAACAATAAGCTAGTTATAATAAATATTTGTTCATCATGAAAATTATAAATTACAGATGAATACTCTCAAAAAGCAAAAGGAGGATAATTGGGATATCATTTGGAAATATCTGGAGTTTCTTGGAATAAAGGTGCTAATTATTATATTATTATTACTCTTAATAATTATCAGTAAACATTATTACTTTGCATCATATTATTTTTTCCTTCTCTATTGTTTTTGAATCTGTTGAGCAGGAAATAGAAACAAAGGACTACATTTTCAGGTTCTCTGCATGCAGAAAATGTTCATGAATATTTTGAATGCAATTTAATTGAATTCCTCATTAAGTAGTTGTCCCAAATTCTAAATGCATCAGTGTCCAATTTCAAATTCAATTGAGATAATAGAACTTGAGACTTATTTAGTATCTCTACCCAGTAGACCTCAAAGCACTTGCACCTTTTTAATCTCATGTATCCTTCCTAATTCCAAATTGTATTGAATTGGGATATTATTATTCAGACTGATTAAAATGAATGACAGGAATTTAGTCACAATGCACCTCCAATTGGCAGCTATTCTCCCCTGGCAATCATAGCCAAGCCCTTTTCTTGGAAATTTACTTGGAAAATTATCCATCTTAATTAAGAGGGAGCTTGTTCTCCAACTTCAAGGTCATCTAAATTATTTCCTTATATCAGGATCAATTTTAACAGTCTTCTAGCTTGTATTTTAAATCTTTCTTTTCTCTTTCTGATGTGAACCAAACAAGTATATCAAATCTTTAGGGCATGTCTCTTGGGTACATTTTTTAGATAAAGAATGGGAGGCAAAAATTTTTTTTTGAATCAGCTTTCTCTGCTTGTTTGGCTGGATGAAAAAGTCAATTTCAAGTTAAAACGCCAGTTCCCTTAATTCAGCTGTTCATTGTTACCTTTGCTATCAACTTGTTTGTTTTCCTTGTTTTGATCTTGAAAACAATCTCTTCAAAGACTAAACACTGTTTTTTTTTTCTTATAAGGTTCTTTTCTGTGCTTCCCTTTCCCTTTTGTTATTCTTCATCCCACATAAACTTACATGACCATTCTTTGGAGCATTCTATTAAAAAGAAAAAAAGAAACAGAAATGTCCAGTTTTGTCATTTTTTGTCTTAATCCTGAAATGTATCATAAACTTGCACTGACTTTAAGTGTATCAAAATTAAAAGTTTTTTTTCCATTGTCTTTGCAGTGAATTTGGAAATTCCTTGTATTAAACTTTTTTATATCCTTCAAAGCTACCCAATATAATACATACCGCATAATTGGGGTTATCAGTCATTATAGCTGTGTTTGATTCTTTGTGACCCCATTTGGAGTTTTCTTAGTAAATATTCTGGAGTAGTTTGCCATTCCCTTCTACTACTAATTTTACAAGTGAGGAAACTGAGGTAAACAGGGGTAAGTGATTTGCTTAGGATCACATAGCTATTAAGTATTTGAGGCTCAATTTGAATTTGGTTCTTCTGACTCTAGGCCCAGCACTCTTTTCCACTGTACCATATTATAGGCATTTAATAAATATTTCTGAATTTATTTAACTCATTTTGGAGGAAAATGTTCTTTTCATCCAATAATTCCATTCTATTTAGTGATAAAGAACTTCTAACGGATGAATCTTCTTTTAAGAGTACATAGTTTTCTTTCCCAAGCTGAAAAAGCAGGAGTGATTCATGGTTCAATCTTACAGTAGGTAGACACCAAAACCTTGGCCAGCTTGGTTTCAGATCTAGATATTTTTTTTTTATGTCAGGCATCAAGTTGACACCTGAATCCCCAAGGGCTCACTGGACTTGTGATGGATTTTGTTTGGACATTTGATCCACTTTAGCCCACTGTCTCCAGAAACACCTGACCTCATTAGATCCACTACCTTTAGCATCCTCAGTAAGAGAGATTATAGATGTACACCACCATACCTAATCAGTTGAATCTCATTGGCATTAAGCAATAACAACTACAAAACTATTTAGATATAAAGAACACAACAAATAAGTCCATTCCTTCAAAGGAGATCCCATTCTACTGGGAGAAAAGCAATAGGTACCCAAGAAGTAAATTCTGAATGCATAGCTTGTTGAATATTATTACATTTAATCTGCAAAAAAATTTATTAAAAATTCATGCAAAATAATTTCACTGGGAAGAGAACAGGGAATAATAAACCCACCATATGAGACCTTATGTAGAAGGGAGTATCTAACCTGAGCTATCCACTTAAATCCATAGGGCTCTGAAGTCTGAGGGGTTTTTTTTATCCCTACACAAACTAGTAGTTGATTTTCTTAATCTAAGGAAAAATTATAAACATGCTGCATTCTCTCTTATTATTTGTGTTCTTTAGGAGTACTCTGTCTTTGACATATTTTACTGGCATTCTACATATTATGGACATTACACACACCAGATGTATATAGACTCTTAAAATCACATTTTAGGTGCCAAATGTGAATTATGTTACTGCCTTATGGTGCAATGAACTGTGTCATGATATGTTCAGCAAGGAATAAAGGGATTGAAAATAGGACCTCATGAAGAAGTTTAGGAAAGCACCTTTTTTCACTGTCTTATAGAAGAATAAAGTAGATGATTTAATCTAATGACTAAACTCATTCACAATCAAACATATGGGATACAATGATTAGTTTAGTTTATCAGCTATTTAAAAAAAAAGAAAAACAAAAAATCTTAGCAACATGGTAGATTTTCTATAATAGAAAACAAGCAATTCGCAACTTCTTTAAGACATCTTGGTTGCACTTGCTAAAAATCACCATTTAGTTGTTGATTATTATGTCTATCATTAAAAGGGAGATGTAGTTTAATTCCCACCTAGAATACCTTTCAGAATTCTCTGCATCAACTATGACAGATATTCTAATTTAATATTTGTTTACTCCCCCCAAAAATACCATTTTATATGACACTTTTGGAATATTTGACTCAGGATATTTTAATATACTCTCATATAATTCTTAAAATGTATATGATGTATTACACATATATTATGAAATATAAATCATAATTGGTTGCACAAATCATGAATGAAAATTAACCTTACACTTTTGTATTTATGTAGACACACACACATATATATGTGTATGGACATATTCCTATGCATATATTTAGGGTTAATGGATATATATATATATTATTTATGCTAGAATTCATTATTTTATTAATTAAGTTTATGTTCCCTTCATATCTATAAAGTGCTAAAAGGTCTAGAAGACTTAAGGATATTGTGTGAATCACTAGTGCTAGATTTATAGAAGAAGATGCAGATGAATCAATCCAGGTTAGAAAAGGAAAGCATGAATAGGTATTTTAGAGAAAACAAGTTTTATGATAAAATTGCAGGTCTAAATACACACACACACACACACACACACACACACACACACACACACACACACACACATATATATATATATATATATATATGATTTGGCTTTAGCCATTTTTTTTCTTTAAAAGGCTTTGTTTTTTTAAGAGATATCATTAACTCTTAGCTATAGAAAAGGACTATTTATTAACATTACAACAGCACTATGTGATAATGTCTATATGTGTTTAAATAACACCTATTCATGTCACAGGAAAAGTTTGCTATGTACACAAGAAAATGATTTTCTCCACACCATAAGAAAATACATGTAAAGTAATGCCTCATTTATCCAGCATAAATGGAGAATGAGCTATTTCAGACAAGTGAATTTTCAAAATAACTCCCTTGTCTCATCATTATTTGCTTCTATAACTTTCCACCCTATTAGATTATAAGCTGCTTACAAGCAGGATTTGTATTATATTTATCTTTGTATCCCCATTTGTATTATTTGACATATAACAGGTGTCTCACAAATATCTTTCAGATGCTTGGTTGCAAGACTGAAATGTGCCTCATTAACTGATGGCATCTTTATTTTGTTTACTTAAAGCATCATGATTAATTTTTTATATAATACATTGAATATTTGCAGTAAGTGTTACACAGTCTGGCATTTGTGTTTAGTTGAGTGACATTGACCTTAAACTGTTATCTAGTTTCACTTCTTTTTTTTTCTTATGTCCCTTACTTTCATGTTGAGAAAAATAATTCTTGGATAACATATCATAGAGTGTTACTAAGGATAAGACTAAAAATCAGTCATGTATCCATTATTTTTTTTGAACACTGTCAAATCAGTATAAATGCACTAACCCTAGTATTTTAAGTTTTAGATGGTCTTAGAAAATATCTCTGGATGGAGAAAAAAATTAATTAATTTCTAGATGTCTTCTTATAAATAAAGGGAGAATTTGATTATCTGGATAAAAGAATTCATGCTGTTTGAAGGCAAAAACTATTTCCTTTATATCTTCATGTTTCTGACACAGGGCCTGGCACAGAGTAGAAATGGAGTAACATTTGTTGATGGATTGATTTTTTTTTGAGGTTCAGTCATTTTAGTAATCTAACTCTTCATGACCTTATTTGGTGTTTTCTTGGCAAAGACACTGGAGAGTTTGCCACTTCCTTACCCAACTCATTGTAGAGATGAAGAAATGGGCAAAGAGGCTTAAGTGACTTGCCCAGCATCATAAAACTGGTGTCTAAAACCAGATTTGAAAAGGAAGATGTGACACTATGCCACCTAGATTGGTTTCAAATATTTATACATATAAATATAAGTCCTGGGAAGTATAATCCAACCCCATTGTTTAGGGCACAGGGACTTTAAAGATGATGCCCTGCCATCTCGTTTATGAATAAGGGTTCTCTGACCTGGAAAGATTAAGTTACTAGCCCAAATTCACACAAGAAATAAGTAGTTATGAGCTCATCATTAAATCTAATTAGATGAATCTTATCACAGCAAATGCATATTTTGCTATGAAAATTATACTTAAAGACTTGATTGATAGTTTGATAGATGCTATTATTTCATTTTAAATAGAGAAAAAATGAACATATTTTGACTTCTTCCTGATGTGACTCAATATTCTTTATATAAGTAACTTTGACCAAGTAATTTTTGCTTCTCTACACTTCAGGTTTCCATATTTAAAAATAAGAACCAAGGAAGCTTTATGACTAATATTCAACTCCAGAGAAGTGAAGGGATAATATACTTATCTTCTTTCCTTTCAAAATAGGGGAAAGAGCATCTGTATGTTTAGAATGCTTCAAATGTCATCAATCCATAATTTATTTTTTCTTAGCTTTTTCCCCTATTTATTCCTGGGGATGATTCACTGGGTCACAGAGTCTAATGGTCTATATAGAGATAGAGACAGAGATATGATATGAAACATAGAAGAATCAATAAAACATTTTTTAAAAATCAGGAGGATTTGACCTGATGAAACTTTCAACCACTAAATTCTATAATCTTAAATCCTATGATTTTCTGACCATAGGCTCAATAATTCTACTATGGTATAATACAATAAAATGACCTCAGAAGTTTTTGAGGTATAGAGTCATATTTGTCTTCATATAAAAATACCATATGCTGATAATCTACCTTTTAAATCCACTGACAATTAACTTATTGCTGCTATCAGCATATTTAAATGAATCTTACCATTATCCAATTTTATATACTATTTGTTAAAAAGACTTCCACAGGATTGGCTCTGGAAAAGTACACAGATTTGGTTATAGATTTTTATTACTCTGAGGTCTTTGTCACTTTTTAGATTATATCTGTTTCCATATTAGACTCCACTTAAGTGGTAAAAGGCACATGTAAAGTGGGATAAATCCTAGAATTAGCAAATAAGTAAATAAATCCTCGTTTGCTAATTGTTCTTTCTATGAGTTTGGGCAATTATTTAAATTTCCTAGACACCAATAACATTATCTGTAAAATGAGGATATTAGAAATCACTTCCAAGGTATTTTCCAAGATTGATAATAGAGCTTGATCATATTTTGGAATTACATCTATATATGCAAAAATGTAAAGTTAATTAATCAGTAACTATTAATTAAATATCTGCTCCATTCAAGGTACTGTGCCAGAGGTAGAAATAAAGCAATCCCAACCCTCAAGGAGATAACATTCTTTCAGCCTAACAATTAAATTGTATTTTACTTTCAGGATATGGAGCAGTAGAGCAGTGCATGTGCATAATTTTCTCTAGAAAAATTAATTTCTAGATACAGGATTATTGAACCAAAGACTTGGAGCTGGAAGGGACCCTATAGGTCCACGAGTCCACCCCTCTCATTTTACAGATGAAAAAAGTGAGGCACAAAGAGTAATTACCTGCCCAAAGTCCCACACCTAGTACATGGGCAAGGTAGGACTAGAACCCAAGCCATTCTAACTCATATTAAAGTACTCTGTTCATTATATTGGGCAACCTCTGAAAATCATTACTAAATTTTGTTGCCAATAAGGATTATTTTTTCCTGTTTTCTACATAGGAAATGGCCCTTCATATTAAAGGTATAGAATTAAGTATTCTATAGTTAATGTAAGTTAGAAATAAAATTTCTTATATTTTAAAAGGGATGAAGTAAAGAAATAACTCTTTAGGAAAAAAGAAACCTTAAACTGTAAATAATGTCATTTTTCTTTACAAGTCTGAAGTGACGTAAATAACGTGAGGCAGACTGTACTCTGCCAGGCAAAGGAAATAGGACTGATGACAATGCTAATAGTGATTCAGCATAAGGTCTTACTGTGTCACTCTGAAGAGTAAATCTCAGGTGGTGGGCCACAGAGGACATAGCCTGGAAATGTATGATTTCTTCTCTTGGGAAGTCTTCTCATGCAATTTCTTAAGCATCTACACATGCTTTTCTGCTAATTTCATTGGGGATTAGGGATAACAAGGATGCCCAAAGCACAGTCATTTCTGAATTTTTAATATACCCATCAGCAACTTATTCCCTTGATGGTGTTAACTGTAATTAGTTCTATGGGGCACTCTGCAAATGAGAGGGGAGAAAAAGAGTTTAAAAAGCCTTCATCAGTTCTTGATGTTACAATGCCCTTAGAAAACTTTTTGAAAAGTCTCATGGGCTTTGTGTCCATATCACCTTCAGGTTCAGCTTTGATTCAGTAGATTCCATACTATGAAAAGTTACTACTTCTGGGTTAATTTTACATTATTGTGTCTTGGATAGAAAGCTCAATCACCATCTGAAATACCCAGTTATACAAGGCACTGACACAGATGACATGGGCAATTTCAGGGAACTAAGAATTTCTTATATGTGTCAAATTATTTCTTTGAACCTCTGGAACAATAATTTTTTTTCTTTTTCCTTTGTTCCTTCATTTCTCTCTTTCCCCCCTATTTTCTTTCCATGCTTACTTCTTTCCTTCTTTCTTTAAAAGGTGGAAGAGTAAAGAGAAGATTTAGGGCCTGAAGATGTAGCATGAACTTTTGAGTACCCACAACTTGGGATCTCTCTCACATCTAAAGGAACTATAAACATTATGTCTCAGCCACATATGACTGTAGTGCCATGAAACTTTTAAATAGCCTTTAATTTTTGTTTCTATAAAACCAGAATGTTTTATTTTTCTAACAATAAACGTCTTCCAAATCTGCTGGTGCTACTTCAAAATGCAGTAATCTTTTCTTTGAAGAAATAGCCACAGATTTGTGGTTTTCAACTAATATAATTTTTTCTTTACATTACAAAAATCAAGGAAGGTTAGAGCCTTGAGATGAAAAGAACAGAGATGAAAGGATCAGAATTTTTTTTAATTTTACTTTTATTTCATCAGTTTAGAACATTATTCTTTGGTTACAGGAATCATATTCTTTCCCTCCCTACCCTCCACTCATCCTTCCCATAGCCGAAACGCACTTCCAATGGGTATTTGATTTGTCTTTGATCAGAACCTATTTCCATGTTGTTGACATTTGCACCAGGATGATCATTTAGAGTCTACATCCCCATTCATATCCCCCATGACCAATGTAATCAAGCAGTTGTTTGTTTTGTGTGTGTGTGTGTGTGTGTGTGTGTGTGTGTTTCTACTCCCACAGTTTTTCCTCTGAATGTGGATAGTGTTCTTTCTCATAGATCCCTCCAGGTTGTTCAGGATCACTTCATTGCCACTAATGGAGAAGTCCATTACATTTGATTATACCACAGTGTATCAGTATCTGTGTATAACATTGTCCTGGTACTGTTCCATTCACTCTGCATCAATTCCTGGAGGCTGTTCCAGTTCACATGGAATTCCTCCACTTTATTATTCCTTTGAGCACAATAGTATTCCATCACCAACATATACCACAATGTGTTTAGCCATTCCCCAATTGAAGGTCATCCCCTCAGTTTCCAATTTTTTGCCACAACAAAGAGCACAGCTATGAATATTCTTGTACATGTATTTTTCCTTATTATCTCTTTGGGGTACAAACCCAGCAGTGCTATGGCTGTGTCAAAGGGCAGACAGTCTTTTAGCACCCTTTGGGCATAGTTCCAAATTGCCCTCCAGAATGGTTGGATCAATTCACAGCTCCACCAGCAGTACATTAATGTCCCAACTTTGCCACATATCCTCCAGCATTAATTACTTTCCTTTGCTGTCATGTTAGTCAATCTGCTAGGTGTGAGGTGATACCTCAGAGTTGTTTTGATTTGCATCTCTCTGTTTATAAGAGAATTAGAACACTTTTTCATGTGCTCATTAATAGTTTTGATTTCTTTAACTGAAAATAGCCTATTCATGCCCCTTGACCATTTATCAATTGGAGAATATACATTTTTGTACAATTGATTTATCTCTTTATAAATTTGAGTAATTAGACCTTTGTCAGAGGTTGTTGTTATAAAGATTGTTTTGCAATTTGTTGCTTCCTTCTAATTTTGATTGCATTGTTTTTGTCTGTTCAAAAACTTTTTAATTTAATGTAATCAAAATTATTGATTTTACATTTTGTGATTTTTTTTCTAACTCTTTCTTGGTCTTAAAATCTTTCCTTTCCCAAAGATCTAACATGTATACTATTCTCTGTTCACCTAATTTACTTATAGTGAATTTCTTTATATTCAGGTCATTCACCCATTCTGAGTTTATCTTGGTATAGGGTGTAAGATGTTGATCAAACCCTAATCTCTCCTCTGCCTTCCAATTTTTCCAATAGTTTTTATCAAATAGTGGATTTTGGTCCCAAAATCTGGGATCTTTGGGTTTATCATAGGCTGTCTTGCTGAGGTCATTTACCCCAAGTCTATTCCACTGACCCTCCTTTCTGTCTCTTAGCCAGTATCATATTGTAGCATGCCAGGCATATTAGCATTTGGGAAGTATGACTGATGTATTGACATTGTACTACCAGACACATGGTCAGAACTCTTGATGTTAAAGGGACAGTCCCAGGCACTAGCAAGACAGGAAAATTCTTGGGCTGGGCGTGGAGACAGCCACACTGCCTCTGCTCAGAGCAAGGTCATTAACATAGCCCAGTTTGAATCAGGGTTTTGCAGGCTCAGACTTCATTTA